>NC_056726.1:642550965-642675965 GCF_019279795.1 Protopterus annectens | reverse complement strand
ACAAAGGATGCGAAAACAAAGGTGGGTCACAATCATAGTGAGCTGAAATTGCTGCAGCATGAACCTTAATGGAAGAGAAGGACAAACCTTTGTCCAATAATTCAGTAAGATATTGAAGAGCCACACTCAAATTAGGCTCAGAAATCTCCAAATTCTTTGCTGTACTCCAAAATAAAAATCTCTTCCATTTTTCTGCATACACTCTCCTTGTACTAGGTCTTCTAGCTTCCATAATCACATTTAAAACTTGTTGAGGAAGTTGAGACCTGCTGTGTTTCAACACAGAATATGCCAGGCTGTTAGATGAAGAGAGTGAAGCTTGACATTGAGCAGATGACCGTCCTTCTGAGATAACAGATGAGGAATCAGAGGTAAAGGCCATGGAGGCTTCTTTACCAGACTCCGTAGTAGTGGGTACCAGTGTTGCCGAGGCCAATCTGGAGCTATCAAAATCATCCTTGGCCTGTCTTGTCTGACCTTTAACAGTACCTTTGGAAGAAGAGGCAGAGGTGGAAAGGCATACACATGAAGGTTTTTCCAACTGAAAGACAGAGCATCCACTTTCCAAGCTGTGTGATGAAACCCCTTTGTGCAATACTTTGGCAGCTGGTGGTTTAGTGGAGAAGCGAACAGATCTATGTCTGGAGTTCCCCATGACACTGTCAGTTTCTGAAATACATGAAGATCCAGTTTCCACTCGTGGGGATCCATGATTTGTCTGCTTAACACATCTGCTAAGGAGTTCTGTGCTCCTGGCAGAAACCTTGCCTGAAGAGTTAGTTGCAGGCTTAGCGCAGTCTCCCATAAAATCATTGCTTGCCTGCATAGAGGATAAGAATGTGTTCCCCTTGCTTGTTGATGTACCACATGACAGTTGTGTTGTCTGTTAGAATCAACACCTGCCCTGGAAGAAGTAACTCCTTGAAAGCCATTAATGCAAACTGGACTGCTAACATCTCTTTCATGTTGATATGTAGATGCTGTAGTCTGGCAGGCCACTTGTCTTGTATCCACTTTCCATTTAGATGAGCTCCCAAGCAATGTCCGAGGCATCTGTCGTTAAGATCTGACTTGCCTCTGGCCGGGTCACAGAGAGTCCCTTGTTTAGGTGACATTCCTGAGCCCACCACAAGAATTCTTTTGAAGGCAAGGTATTATTTGAATGACAGTGTCCAAATCCTGGCAGTGCTGTGTCCATACATTTTGAGATACCATTGTAGCTTCCTCATATGCAGTTTGGCATTGGGAAGCACCAGAATACAAGATGCCATGAACCCTAATGCTTGAAGGACTGTCCTTGCAGTCAGCACGGACTGATGAGATAGTTGATGGAAGTAAAGTGACAGACTCTTTTGTTTGTCCGGGGTTAAAAAGGCCATCTGGGCTGCTGTATTCAGTCTCACACCCAGAAAGCACATGTCTTGAGAGGGTACTAGACTGGACTTTATTTCGTTCACAGAATACCCTAGGCATCTTAGCACTGCGATAACATATTCCAGATGCTGTAGAAGATCTTCCTTTTCTTGAGCCAGAATCAGGCAGTCGTCCAAGTAAGGATAGATTTGAATTCCTTGAAGCCTGAAGTAAGCTATCACTGGAGCCAGAACCTTTGTGAACACTCTGGGCGCAGTAGATAAGCCAAAGGGCAATGCAGAGAACTGATAATGAGAATTTCCAGCTCGAAACCGCAGATACTTCCTGCAACTTAGCCTTATAGGCACATGAAGGTAAGCTTCTTTGAGATCTAAAGTTACCATCCAGTGATCTTTGCCCAGCAGAGGTAAAAGCTGTTGTAACGTCAACATCTTGAACTTGGGAATGTCCAGATAAGTGTTGAGGATAGATAAATCCAAAATTGGTCTCCACGTGTTCCCCTTCTTTGGTACTAGGAATAGGCGAGAATAAAATCCTAGGCCCCTTTCTGATACAGGGACTGGCTGAATGGCCCCTATGTGAAGTAACTGAGAAACTTGCTTGTGAGCCTCTTTTCTTTGTGGAGGAGGAACATCTGGCATGCCTTTGAAAGGGGGCATTGTATGGAAATAAAATCTGTAACCGTGGTGAATGATATCCAACACCCATTTGTCTTGAGTAATTAAATCCCAATTTTCTTTGAAAAGAGACAGTCTTCCTCCCAAAGGAGCTGCCAAACGTGAATCTGCTGGCAGCTGAAAAGACAGGTCATTGGGTCTGTTTACGAAAGGACTGACCCCTGCCCTCACCAGAAGTCTGAGCAGGCGAACTCCCTGTTCTAGGCCTAAAAGAACCTTGAGCCCTGCCCCTACCACGTCTAGACCTACCCCTAGACTGGGAATCATAAGCAGGATATGTCCACCCCTTAGCAGGCCAATTTCTACTAAACTTTGGTGGCTGCACCTGCAAAAATCTTTAACAGTTTGCATAGACTTAGCTTTGTCCTCCATTTTCTTTAAAACTGCTTCCACAGGCGATCCAAACAACACATCAGACTGTAAAGGAGCATCCAAAATCCTTGTCTTAACATGCTCAGCTAAATTCTGATCCTTCAACCAGGCATGCCTGCGAAGAACAGAACTGGTAGCAGCCACCCTCGAGGAGGCCTGTACAGCATCAAAACCACATTGCAAAGAATGCTTACCCACTTGTTCAGACACATGAACCAAATCCAGCAACTCTGTACACTCAATACCTTCCGCCAAAGCATCCACCTTAGATTTCAATTGTGAAAGGAGATAATTCTGATATTTTAGCATGTGAAACTGACAATTCAAAGCTCTCATGGCTAGAGTGGAAGAAGTATACACTTTCTTTCCCCACCTATCCAAAGCCCTTGCCTCTTTATCAGTGGGAACAGGATTTTTAACCACAGAAGCCTTTACACCCTTAGGCCCTTGAGAAATAGTTTCTGGGTCCGCCCTAGGACTCTTAAACAAATATTTATGAGCTTCGGGCACCCTATAATACCTATCAGGCTTAACAGGAGCAGGAGGCAAAGAGTCAGGGTTCAGGGAAGCCTCTGCAAAAACATCTTCCACCACATTCAACACAGGAGGAATAGCTAAAGGCCTATGCTGGGGTAAAAACAAGAACTCCCTAAGCCTTTTCCTGGAATCAGAGTAATCCTGGCCTTCCCATTTAAAGTGCTCCCTCATGGAATGCAGAGTCTCTGAAAATGAGAAATCCTCAGGCGGAGAAGCTGTAGGAGTGGAATCATCCACATCAGAATCAGAATAAGTAGGATACTCCTGCATATCTTCCACAGAAGATTCTGAAGCCTCTGAACACTGTTCAAAACTATCAAACTCCGGTTCCACCCTAGGCCTCTTATCAGGCGGGGGCATAGAACCCCTAATCATAGTAATTAAATCTTCTGCCATTTTAAGCATATGTTTCTTAGGTACAGAACCCGAAATGCTAGGAGAAGCCCCCACTGAAGCTGAACTAGGCCTACCTCTCAAAGAAGCTTTGGCAACAGAAGGAGAGGCTCTAACTACCTTGGGAAGAGAGGGAAGAACAGTCACCTGAGAAGCCCCCTCAGCCTGGCCTACCTCCTGAGAGGGCACATCCTGTAAGAGTATAGTTTCTGCCTGGGACTCCATGGAAACTCCTGGCAAAACCTCCGGCTCCACTGAGCCTTCTAAAGAACCGACGTCCGGGACTGCCGGTTCCTCAACCCTAGGCTTCACTGTTTTATCCTTGCGCTTCTTGAGGAGCGGCCGGAGCATCCGACGGCATTTTATAATTGCAACGCTTCCCAAACACTAACCTGGCACAGTCTAACCTCCTCTTAATAGTGCGTTTGTTAAACCTAGCACAAGAGCGGCAACCAACAACGTCGTGCTCAGGCCCTAAACAAGGTATACACAAGGTATGATAATCCCTATGAGGTATCTGTTTCCCACAAGAAATACAGTTATTCACTTTTTCTGACATCCGGTAAAATACTGAGGCAAGAAAAAACAAAATGTTCCCAACGGGTACTTAGCCAACTCTGTTTCGGTCTGAAACTCCGGTTTCGGAAGTATTTCAGAACGCCAACCTGCACTCGCAAAACTGCTTCTGCATCGGACCATGCGGCAAAAAAGACTGAGGATATGACGTCGGTCATGCGCATTAGTACCCTGACGTACTGACGTCAGTCTAATGCGCCCTGACCGACGTCAGCCTTATACTCTGGTATTCGGGCCGACTGGACGCGGACTATACCCAATAGTCAGGACTGCAGCAATGGAAGACGAAGAACATCTTAGTTTATGTAGGCGAGCGAACTCCTTACACACCCTGTAAATGGGAAGTAGAAATGTGACAAAACTGAGAATTATTTACAGTATGTAATGAAAAATAAAATGAAAATACAACTCACTTGTTTTTTTTAAGTTAATTCTACAATTATAAAAGTTATTTACATTATATGCAAGTACCTTCTGTGTAATATCACAATCCTTAGAGACATATTCACCATACAGGATTAGACCCACAACGTTCCTTTTACAGCAGTCTGCCAAATAAAGATCATAGATGCAGACCTTGTGAGGTCTTCTCTTTAGCCCCACTCAAAACATCCTCACCAGAATCTTTCTAGGCCACAATTACAGTAGGGTCTGACTGGATCATCCACCTCCAGAAAACCTGTCTCTTTGATCAGAGCACCCATGATGAACCAGATTCATGGTATATCTGCTTGCTGGTTATATACTTTTATGTAAACTCATTACTCTACCTAATGTAATAACTGTCTTGATATTCTTTGTGAGGATGTGACAACACAAGATACATTTAAGAGGCACACTCCACCTTTTTTTCCACACAAGATGCTACAGCAATTCTGGATCATAGTTTATTTAACTTAGACTCAGTCAATGGAATATGATGCTGAATAAGGGATCTACTGAGGCATATAGTCAGGTATTTGAAAATGCTTACTCTTTCAGTATATTAATTATTGTTGAGCTGTATAATCCAGTTTGATGGTATTTCAGATAACTTAGACCTTACAAAATGCACTATCTTTAGTTTCTTGTTATTTAACATAGGTTTGTGTTGGGTGAACCAGTTTGATAGGAGTCCTACATAATATTTTAACTTGGCATTTAAATCTGTGTGGAGGAGCTGGCTCTGTGTATTACCATATCATCTGCATATAGAATAGAGGGGAGCTGAGGGAGGTTAGCAGGTAGTTTGTTAATGAAGAGAGAGAAACATGACTGGAGATAAGACTGAACCTTGGGGGTACCCCATTGTGTAGAGGAGCTAAAGGTAAGGAAGATGTGCGTAGTTCAAATGTGATCTTTTGGTTAGAAAAGCTTTAAACCATCACAGAGCCTTGGGCTGATTCATCCCTTTAGAAGGGACGACAGTAGCAGAATATGGCTTTCTAAATCAAATACTTTTGCAAGAGCTGCAAAAAGGAACAAGTGATCTTGTTCTTATTTATGTTTTGCAGTATGTCATCCATAACAGTGTACATAGCAGTCATGTTGGTGTTTCCTACCCAAAACTTGTTTAAGAGGTGATTGGATAAGATAACTATTCAGGTTTTGTACTGTGTCATGTATAAGATTGTGAAAAGCATTCATGATGCTCCTTTCTGCCCAAAACCTGTCTTGAAGGGGTGCTGCAATGTTAATAAAGTCGGCTAGAAAGGGTCCTTAGGACCAGTTCACTTAGCATGGATTAAAAAAAAAACAGAGAGAGACAATGAAGTAACATACGAATTGTACATCGGTAGGAGATTAGTAAAGAACTCTGGGCATTTAACTTTGCACAGAAATACAGGTGCCTTAAAGTGGAGTGTCCACAGCTAAAGTAATCTACATTTAAATGAATCTGCAAATAATAAACATATTTAAATGTATTTAACAAAGAAAGGTTATGACATATTGAAGACTACAAAGTTCAACACACTGCTAGCATTTCAACATTCTGATTTCATATAGCTCTTTCAAACTTGACAGAAGTAAAAAAGTTAAATTATGTGACATTTGTGATACTTCTAATATGATCTATAGTAGAGATGAATCATGTTTTGCTATCCAGTTTTATAAATGCTTTTACATAAGGAACACAAGTCTCACTTTCTAATATTATAAACATGTAATCCTATTTATTTTCTTTTCAAAAAGTTCTTTGTTGCACTTTAGTGTTTTATCAAAGACTATAAAGTTGGAAGTTTTTTTTTCATAAAAGACATTAACAGTTTGCAGCAGTACCATAACAAGTAAAAATACTTGAGACTTAAAGAGTAGAGAAACATATTACACAGCACAATAACACAAACTAGACTCATTCTGTTTGCGGGATGGCTGTTTGCCACTTACCCTGTGCCTCCACACCCCCATTTACTACTCACTAATATCAAGGTTAAGATAGGGCACATAAAGGGAATGTTGGGTTTCATATTAAAACACATCTACCTTCTCTGTCTCTGAGGCAGTGCAATCTTAGTCTTACTATATTTAGTAAGTAGTAGTGTGAGGGTTGGAATATCAGGATATGAAGAAGATTCGGCATCATGTTTATCCAGAAGACAAGGTAGAACAAGGTTCATAGGTTCTTGCCTAAACTCAAGATCTTAGTTAGCAACAACTGCCCATATCTAGAAGGGCCATAGGTGAAATCCCTGGCAGGAATTTGTGGTTTCTCATCCAGTCATCCAGGCTATGCTTAGACAGGGTCATAGAGGAACTTTGCTTGATGTGAAATGGTAGCCTCATCCAGAGGAGTGGCAACCTCTGAGAGACATATCTGTCTCTGCAACAAGTCCTATTTATGTCACAGGCCAGGTTAAGGTCCCTGGAGTGGGTGACCCTTGTCGCATTTGACTTGTGGATGTGCAGCGTTTCCATTAGGTTTGGATCCGAGATTGTTCTGTAGGCCAGGCACAAGTCTCTTCTAAGTAGTCTGCATGCTGCTGAGCACAGTGACAGTGACTTCAGTCTATCAGTGTGTGACGTGCTGGATACCTTGAATTTTATTGGTTAGAAATCTCTAAGGTCTCTCAAGTCGCTGTAGGTGCCTGGTAAGGTACATACCAAAGGGAGCAATGCACTTAATTATTGACCTGATGAGGGTCGAGTACAGGGGTGTTATGACCTCTTTCATTCTGGGGCAATGCCTTTGCTAATGAGGTATGTGACGTAGAATGCCTTCCTTACCACAGTAGTCACATGGTGGTCAAAGTTTAGGCTACAGTCAACTTGCATTACTTAGAGTATTATTATTTATATGATAATCTGCAGGGATATTGTTTTTACTGAAGGGGATGATAATGCATTTTTTAGCATTGAGTTTGAGTCCATGGCTTTGGCACCAATCATTGCTTTGTGTAAGTCCCTCTTGAAGTATACTGACATTGTTTGGAGATTCAATGATTGCACGTAATTTGCAGTTGCCAGCAAACTTATTCAGCCACAGCCCCTCTGTTTTGGCCTGAACTTCTGAAAAGTATATTCCAAAGAATAGGGAGCCCAGCACTGACCCCTGTGGAGCCCCACTGGTGCAGGTCTGCTGGTTGAGGTAAAGTCCCCAACTTTGACTGAGTGTGATCTGTCGGTGAGTCAGATAGCAACCCACCTGATGACATAAGGGTTGACATTCAACTGGGAGAGTTTATCAATGATGCCCGAATGTGGGATTGTGTCAAAGGTCTTGGCTAATTCAAGGTAGGCTATATGTACAGATTAGCCTTCATCTATGGCTCTGGTGACATTTTCAAAGAAGTCCACCAGGTTTAACAGGTATGACCTGCCTTTGACAAAACCAAACTGTGCCAGATCAAGGGTTTAGAGATCACCTGTATCCTTATTTATAAGGTCCATGATGATTCATTCCATGGCCTTACTGATAAGGCTATTTAAGTGTATGGGTCTGTAGTTCCCAGGGTATGTTGCCATTCCCCATTTATGAAGGGGTATGCCGGCTGCTGTTTTCTATTCAGCAGGGACAAAACCAGTACTCAGGCTGTGGTTGAAGATAGTACCTAATTGAGTTGCTAACTCATGTTTTAGTCCATTTAAAACATAACTTGTAATGCCATCTGATCCCACTGAGGCTGTGTTTTTAGCTTTGGAGAGAGCATTAATGACTTGCTCTTTGGAGATGCAAAGTGTTGGAGATGTAGAGGGAATGCTTTGTGGAATGTTTGGAGGGCACGGCGGGGGTGAAATTTTCACCAAACCTGTCAGCTAATAGGTTAGCTATTTTCACAGGATCATTGTGTGTGATGCCATCCACATCTAGTTCAGCACACACCTGTGTCCTGTATTTTAGGTTATGGATATAACTCAAAAATGCCTTATGGTTATCCTTAGCTATGGTTGCTAAATATTTTTCAAAGTTGCCCTTCGATGAGTTTACAAGTTGTCTTATTTGGTTGTTCAAGCAGAGGGGGGTGTTCTTCCAGTGTCGGGACCTCTCTTTATTATTCTTAGACAGCAGTGTATTCCTCTTGTATAACCTATTAATGCTAGATGTCCATCAGGGAGGCTTGTTTTTTTCTTGAGGATCTTGTTTTGATCCCATCATTACTGCTGTGTCAATACATTAGTATAAGTGTTTGTAGAGGGCATCTGTGTATACCTTAATACAGTTGTCAATGCCATCTGTGGGAACAGGAGCTTGGAAATTATTTATACTATCCCTTAGGAGGGTATAATTAGCTTTGGTGAAATTGTTTAGTCTGATTTCACCTAAGAGGGATTTAGGTGTTATAGCTACTTCAAATATGACTGATCTGTGATCAGATTTAACCAGTGAGGGTCCTATACTTGTGGTGGTGCAATGGTCATCCATGTTGTTGAGGGCCAGGTTGAGAATATTTGAGACCCTTGTGGGGAACCTTTGTGCACACCTGTTGGTACTTGTATAAGTTCCCCAGTCAATGGAGGGATAGTTAAAATTGCCCATGACTAGAGTGCTTGGTTGTAATTTGATTGACTCAAGTAGGTCCAAATAAACAGCGCGGGTATCTTAGTTCATTGAAGGGGAGGTTCTACAGCTAAAGAAGACTTGAAGGGGGGTGTTACCCACAGTTAGTTGAACTTGTAGTAACTCCATGGAGTTTTCCTGTCTAACCAGTCTAGAGGTGTATTTATCTTTGATGAAGATAGATATTCCTCTTCCTTTGGTTCTCACACAATCATTTTGCGGTCTGAAAGTGTGGAAGGCATTGTAGCCTTGCAAGGCTGGGGTACTCTCTGTGGCCCTTAACCAAGTTTCTGTGACTGCACAGACGTCAACATCCTCTATGGAGAGGAGTGCTTCCAAAGAGTGCAGTTTCTGATTTAAACTCCTAGCATTTAGAAGCATAACCTTTAATTTATTTGTGAGTGATATTTTCACAGCAGATATTTTGTTCTTGAGACCTTGCCTGGGACACACATTCGTGCAGCTAAGTCATGTCTCTCTTCATATAGTCCAGTGAGGTATGTCTCCAGTCATTCAAGTCAACATGAACTGTGATGGAGTCATAACAGTACTTGTTATTGAGAGACTTGAGTGCATGAGTGATCTGATGGATCCTGGCACCTGATAGACAGCTGACCGTAAATTTCTCCTTCTCCAGCCTGGTGAGTGGGACATCTGTGTGTCTCATTATGGAGTCACCTATGACTAAAAAAAAATGGTTTAGATGTGCTTTGCCTTAGGGGCATATTTGGTGAGACACTGGTGCTTGTGTTTTTCTGTGTATTGAGTGCTGTAGGTGCTGTATTAGATGTAGCATGTTTGTGTTTGGAAGGTTTCTGGTGAGTACCTCAGTGTATGACAGTTTATGTGTTGAGTGCATGGCTTGCGTAGGAGGTATCATATGTGATTCAAAGATTCAAAGAAACTTTATTGTCATTTAGGACCACACAAGTGCAGCCTAAACAAAATTACAAATGTCAGCTCACGAGACAAATGCAGTTCAAATAACATAAATACAACGGTATCAGAAAATAACATAAGAAAGAAAATAACACGTATGACATGTAAGAGATAGTTCATATTACATAAACACACTCAATACCCATTATCCAATGATAACAAATAAATACTCACCATCAAACCCCTTCACCATTAAGATAGAGATTCACCATTAAGATAGACTGTTAAGATGTGAGCTTCCAACCTGCTCAGTGTTACTGTTCTGTGCATAAGAGAGCAAGGATTCCTTATTCTTAGTGTAAATGCATCTCTCACAAATTACACTTGGGTGATTTTTAGGAGTAGAGGGTTTTCAGTGTACATGAGACATTTGCTGCACTGCCTCAGGATACCCATGTCAATCAGACTGGCAGGAGAAATGGAGGGAAAATTACCATCCATAATGCTGGGCTAAATCCTGTTTTCACAGTGAGGAAGGAAAAAGGAGGGGTGTTTTATAACTGGGTGGTCTAAACAGGGTCTATACTAATGAGGTGCTCTATAAAGAGTTTATATTAGCGGGAGTTCTCTAAATGGCATGAGACTATTGTAGATTTGGTGGTTTTAGGACTGTTTAAGGGGCAAAAGCACAGCTGAGATGCTCTCTGAGCAGCTAAGTGCAATTTAAGGACTACTTGGTTGGATCATGGCAGCTATTAAGGGATAATTCATCTATTGAAGTTTTTGTGTCTATAACCACCAGTGGTTACCCTCACTGCACAGTAGCGCTTGATGGTGCACGGAGGTGCACTACGACTAAATAAATGAATACAGCGGAGCAGTGGCTTGTTGCCTAATTCTGTGGAGCTGTGTTAAAACAGTAGGCAGTCTGAATTAAAAAACCCAAAACTGAGCCCTGTGCCAGCAACCTTCAAATAAATGAGTCCTAACTGTACTCTCCTGCCACAAGGGTGCAGGGGGCCCTCTCCAACAAAAGGTAACTTGGCTTGGAATTCAGAGTCTATTAGTCAGGACAAGGGTGGGCTAGAAATGATGCAGAAAATGTGGTGAAAGTCTTCTGAAGACAGTAAAGTATATCATCGGAATCAATCACAGGGCCATGGCTGTTAGACTCTTGTATAAAGATATTGCAGTACTCACAATATCAGCATGTGCCCCACAACAGGGCTGTAATAATGAGAAAAAGGATACACTCAGAAACGAGCTGCAAGACCTACTAGATAAAATGGGACAAAATGAGTTGTTGTTGATAATGGGAAAACTGAATGCTCATTGCTGAACACACACAGATCAAGATATGAGGACTGCCAGGGACCACAGGGGTGGGGCAACAGGAATAAAGATGGAAAAGCCTTTCAGATTTCTGTCTGGCAAATGGATTGATAGTGGTAAGACACAGTTCACCGAGAGAGAGAGACAGTCACATGATCGCATACAGGAGTGGTAAAAATGCAACTCAGGTAGACTTCTTCCTTGTGTAAAAGAGCAATGAGGTAGAATCAGAGCTCGCAAAGTCATAGCCCCAAAACTTTTAACCAGTGGTGACATACACCCAAATCCAGGGCCAAACCAACTCCTCTCTACCAGCACTCACACATCAGAACCTCTTAACATACCTCATAGAAGCTCAGATCTATTATTTTTCAACTTGACTTCCGAAGTCTAGTTAATAAAGTCCATGAACTTGAGGCTATCCTATCACACTATTCCCCAGACTTAGTCAACCTAACTGAGACTTGGCTTAAACCTTATATCCCTAATATTGAAATCACACCTTCTGGGTATAACATACTTCGTACTGACAGAAATAATAAAAAAGGTGGGGGAGCAGCTATTCTATTTAAAAATAACTTAAATGTACAACCTTTGTATGTAAATATATCCATACTAGTAACAGTGACCTATTCCTTAGCAAATTACAAATTAATTCTATAAGCGTATAACTGTGGCTGCCATTTATATCCCACCTGGAAACAATAGATCCACTATAGAGCATATTCTCCAAAGTATCACTAATCTTACATCACAAGAAACAATTATTTTGAGTGATCTGAACACTGACTGCTCAACCTGTAACTCCAAAAATCCAAGCAACTACATCAATCTCTTTGGCTTCTCACAAATTGCACAAACTCCTACCAGAATTGACAAGAAGTCTAATAGCAACTCCATTCTTGATTGTGCCCTGACAAACAAACCCTCCTACTAACTAAATACCAGTTGCCAGACAACATTAGTCACCACATGCCTACCTATCTGTTAAGGCATCTTATCAACAGTAACAGATTATGGCACATCTTCCACTCTAAGCACATAGTTTACCATCAAATACACAATAAAAAAAACTTCAGTGCACAGGTGCTAATTTACACTCTAAAGCAGTGCAATTGGTCCCTACTGAAAACCTTATCCCTAGATGCAGCAGTCAATTACTTCAATAACACCTTCCTCAACATCCTCAACAGTATGGCACCTCCCAGAACTGTTTGGGTTAAACCCAGTCATGCCAAATGGCTTACTCCTGAAACTAAAACCCTCCTCAAGCTAAGGGACTAGGCCGGGATCTCATGGTATACTAGCAAAACTCAGGTAGATCATGTAACCTTCATACATCTTATAAATAAGGTTAAACATCAAATCGGAGATGACAAAAAAACTACTATACTAACAAGCAACTTAAGTATAAAAAAAACCCGCAGAAATGTTTGGCTACAATCAATAATATTCTGCATCCCAGTGACACTACTACTCCCTCCCGCACATTACCAAACAAGCTCAGGAACTAGTGCTGAGCAATTTAATAAATTCTTTACAGAAAGCATTCTAGATCTTACTAAAACAAACCCTGTTAATTCTCACACAACACCCAATCCAAACAACAACATAAATTGTTCCTTCTCATTCCACCCCATCCCCACCAAAACTATAGAGAAACTCCTAAAAAAACTAAAACTCACTGCAATTGCAGCAGATAGTCTTCCATCAGAATTTCTTAAAATAGCAGCTGAAACTATTTCATACCTTGCTTCTATCCTGCGTAACCACTCCATTGCTGAAAACTATGTTCCATCTCTCTGGAAAATTGCCCACATAATTCCCCTGCACAAAGGAGGATTATCAATTGAACTTGCTAATTACAGACCCATTGCTATTATTTCTCCACTTTCCCAACTCTTGGAAAAATGCATACATTTACGACTTATGAAATACCTTATATCTAATAACTTACTAGCTGTTTCCCAACACGGTTTCAGACCTTCTCACGGTACAACTACAGCTCTTCTCAGCTTCACCAATATGATTAACCAATATAGGAACACTGGTAAGTTAGTCTCATCAGTTTTTCTTGACCTGTGTAAGGTCTTTGACACTGTTTCCCATAAAAAACTTTTGACCATCCTGTCCGAACTAAAAATTAGTCACTCTAGTCTCTCCTGGTTCCAAAGTTACTTAACTGGAGATCAGCATGCTGTCAAATGGCATAATGACCTTTCACCACTCCTCCCTATTGGCCTTGGGGTCCCACAGGACTCCATTCTTGGCCCATTTCTTTTTAGTCTTTTTACTAATAACCTCAACTCAGCTACTTCACAACCTACCATTATCCAATACACAGATGATTCTACATTAATTTGTGCAGCTCCTACCATGCAACAACTTCAGGATAGAACACAACAGGCCTTTAGTGAAATTGAGGACTGGTTGTGAAACTCTCAGCTCATACTCAATCCCAACAAAACAAAACTTATGATATTTCAATCTACCAAATCAGCTGACTCCTCTCTAACATTCCATATCACATCCAAAAACAACACAAAAATCACTCCTGAATCTACCACCAAACTACTTGAAGTCTTAATAGATGGTAAGCTAAGATTCGACTCTCACATATCACAATTAGGAAAGTACAATTAAGAAAGTACATAAAAAGATGGGTACCCTATATAGAAATAACTATTCTTAACAGACTCCTCTACAGTTGCCATTGCAAGAACACACCTCCTGGCAACTTTACTATATGCCTCTCCCATCCTCACCAACCTGAAAAAAAGTGACTTAGAAAAATGAAATACTTGCTTATAGATCTCATCACTGTCTGTCTCTAAAACAACTGTCCTGGCTGGAATATCCACAACTTCTTGCTTATAACCCATTAATCATGGCCCACAAGCTACTCTATAACTCTGAAAAGGTACCAGCTCTTTGATACCTATTACACCCTACTCTAACACTCGCTCACTTCCTTCAACAAATAAATCTTTACTTCAGGTGTCTAAAGCCAATAACTGTGCGGGACAATCCCTTTATTCTGGCTTCATTTCTAAACTCTGGAACTCTTTACCCCACAATGTCATATCTGCTAACAACATAACCCAGTTTAAGAAACTACTCAAAATGTATTTATCAGATACATGGCAATGCTCATGCAATACCCCTGGCTGAGCACTTCCATCCATATCTGGTTTCTCCTGTCTCTCAGTCTCTGTCTTCCTACTAATCTACTTAATGTCTGTTGACATACACTGTGAATTATTTATGTTAACTTGGATTATCTATTTACACATATTTTTGTTGTTACTCTGATTTCTGTATTAATTTGTACTATACCCAAATGTTCTGAATTACTACTGTACAAATTTCACATGTGTATTTATTTGAATAGTGTAAGTTTGTTTAAATTTCTTTTTAATTTAATAAGTCTGTGTTACATATCTCTATGCTCTATTTTCTGTATGTGGAGCTTTTATCCCCGGGCCTCTGCTGAAAATGGGCTTTGCCCAGTTCGACTTTCCCGGTAAACAAATGTAAAATAAAATAAATAAATAAACGTCCAGTTAAGCTGTCAGCCCCCATCATAAACCACTGGTGGCCAGAATCAGGTGCAAGCCGTAGTCAGGGAAGGCTCTAATGTCAACAGCGACTAGGCTGAATATCTGGGTATTGACTAGAATGAAAGAATAAGAATTCAAGGAAATACTTAGGGCTGTAGCATCTCTGGAGGAAGAGTAAGAGGAAATAAGAGGAGCTGGAGGAGAACGTCAGTATTTCAAAACTCCACCAGGGGTTGGGGGTTGGCATAAAGATTAAGGTGATTACCTTACAAACAAGAGGCACAAGGTTTGACTTTCACCAATGGAAACTGGCTAGGCTTAAAATGACCCACAAGGGCATCAGCCTAGTAGTTACCTATAAAGCTATAATGTATGAAGACTATAGAACAGATATGTGACAAATTCAGCTATGGAAATAAGGTAGTACATAAGGAAATCAAATGTTTGCTATGCTTTGTTTTCTTTTATATAAATATATGTTTGCCTGTGTCTTAAGTAATAATTCAATAAAAGTGTTAAAAAAGGTACATAAGGAATACCCTGGAATGCCTACTCATGTGGCTGGATGGCTCCAACCATTGTACCACCAAAGGTAAGGTCCCTCCCTGTGATGAGAACAAGGGTAATGACTGACTTCTGGGGGGGGGGGGGTTATCTCTGTTCCAGCTTGGCATGCCATATTCCCCCCAATCTATCTCCCATCATGATGTTACCTTTCCTTATATGTCACTCTCCATCCCCTGTTTGTAGTCTAGTCCTCCCTGTCACCAGTTTTCCACCCTCTGTCCATCTGTATTTCCCCACTGCTATCCTCCCTTTTGTATCAATATCACCCCTGTTGATATTTGCCTATGTTATATGTTCATGCATCTGCTACTGATGTAATCCCACTAACCCTTCTTCCTACCCACAATTTCCCCTTGTTTTCTTACTCCATACCCTTTTGCTAAAAAATAAAAAAGGGAACCTGTCCCAAAAAAGATACCCTTCTTCCCCTACCACACGCTCCTTTCCATTTCCACTATCCTTCTGTTATTCTTCTACATACTTTTCCCTCTTTCTCTCTGTCACATCATCTACTTTCTTTCCCATATATAAAATAAAATAGTTGCCACTTTGCTGTGTAGCTTTGCATGGGCTTCTAGTTGCTGCCATGTTGTGGCTGTGCAGTTCTTTGATGCAGTTGTGAACTCACATAGCATCTGGTATGTAACCTACTTGCCAATGTCCTTGAGGGTCATATGACCTTGTGTCCACTTACCTACAGGATGACTGCCATTTTTGTGACTACAAGATTTAATTATGCAGCACTATCCCATGCATGTCTGTGGTATGTTGGCGCTTCTGCATACCTAAGCCTTGTCATGCCATATCATGGTATCCTGACCACACTATTTACCACATTGCGATGAATAACCCTCTTAATGTGAAACTCATAATTGTAAATTCTGCAACTTCATACACAGAACTGATGAACATAGTGTATTTCAGTAAATTTCAAAACTCAAGGTGGGCTTTGTATCCTTTGACATAGGCGCCTGTATCACACCACTTCTTTGTACCTCAAAGTAAGGGTAACAATCCAAGGTACCACAAACTATGATATTCTTTATTTATAGTTGTATGTTTGCAGTTATGGGACATGGAATTATGGGTCTCACACTTCCGTGTTGCTTTTTTATACACATTATTATTTTATTTAGGTATTTCCATTTGTTTAGCAAGTTGGTGCACTGGTCCCCTTTTCAGGCAAACATCTTTAAGTTAAACATTTAAACACAAAAATTAAGTATTTAAAGTACAGTTTAAGATAAGGAATTAAATAGTGACTATATTGTTTTATCATCACTATATTACAAAATGTCTCAGCTACTTCAGTCTGTGGCTTCAAGCTCAGCTTTCTTACAGAATTCCATACAGAGCATTTTATACCAGTGAGTTCTGTTTCTAATCTCTAGGTTTGTCTTTGGTTTTCCATGTTCTAGCTATGTCTTTCACTATCAACACTAAAGGTAGCAAAGTTCTGACCTATAGTACATGTTATTTTGCATCTCAACAAGCACATCTCTATAATGAGCTTAAATTCTCTTCCAAGTATAACATTTAAAAAAATGTTCAGGTCATTTTTGTATTGAACCAGCTCTGTACATTCCTTTAATATATATTACCAAGAACATCTTTCTGAACAAACACATTCCAAACATACACCTCTTGTCTGTGAGAATGTTTTTCAATCTTGTAAGAGTATATAAATACTGTATTTGTGCAAATGTTATCATGCAAAAGTTCTACAGTTTCACAATTTAGCTGGATATCTAAGGATAAGACATATTTCCATTCACTAGTCTTCTGTAATATCTATATTTTAAAATGTATGCTATGTTTAATTTATAATGTATAGTAATCTCAAATGTAATATTACCTTATATACTCTATTATTTATTTTATGTATTTATTTTGTGTACCAGGAAAGTCCGACTGGGATAGAGCCCATTTTCAGCAGGCATCCGGGGACAAATGCTCCAGACGCATGTCTTTATTACCCTTTTTAAATACGTAATTTCTGTTCTGGCCTCAATTATAAAGTCTACTGTTTGTGTTTTAACAGATTTACTATACAACTGCTGCATATCTTTCCTCAGCTCTGAGATCTAACCTATATATCCAAGGTAATCAGATTTCAATGACCCAAAAGCTGGTATAGCCTCATCCCATTTTTGTTACCTCATTTCCTTTAATCATTTGCACCCAAAATCATGGATCCTTGATCTTTCTTTTTCAAATACCCATTACATGTTCTTGTGTGTCTTTCTTATTACTGTATATAGTGTAGTATAGCCTGTTGGTGTTACTATATTTTTCCAAGGTCTAACTTCCTTTAAACACATGGTTAATAGTTTTATGTATATAAGGCTGCCCATAATGTTCTTCTTATTCCATTCCTAAATCTGCCCAATTGCCACATGTGACCCCGTAGTTGCCTCATTGAGCACTATGACTATCATGCACTTTCCTTTGTGCATATATTCTGAGTACTTATATATTAACCTACACTGAGTGACGTTATAGTTATTCCCAACATCTGGTAGTCCCACTCACCCTCTTCCTTTATCAGAATTATTTTTTCCATTGCACTCTTTCTCTTTTATTATCTCAAGTAAACACCTTAATTTCCTTTTTCAAATTCTTCCATAGCTGATCTCTCAGTTGAGACATATAGGCAGAATCAACGTGTATGATCAACAGGACCAAAAGAATTGTGATCATTTTTATCTTATTGTCAAAATCCATAAATAATATTTTCTATAATCTTATTTTACTTCTAATTTTTGGTTTAATATCTTCCTGCATTTCTTTAGCTGCTTGCCCAAAATCCCATTACAACCAAATTCTCAGGTGTCTGATCTTGTCATGATCCCACAGAAAGGATGAATTCTGTACCAAGTCAAGTATTGGGACATATGCCATTACTATAGCATTAGTTTTTGCTTCATTTTCTTTATATCCTGCCATGCTTGTAAAATATTTAGTTTATCAAATATAACTTTTATGTCACGATCCAGATTGGTAATATACAATTTTATGTTATCTGCAAAAAGGGCTATTTTCTCATTTGTATGTATCCATGCGTAGATGATTATATTTGATTGTCTTATTTCTCTGGCTAATGGTTCTAAATACAAAAATAAAGATAAATATAAAGGTAAATATAAAGATAAAGGACTGCCTCAAAGCCCTATCCCTGTAATCAGTCTTCTACACGCTGCAGAGAGGCGATCTATGCCTGGCCAACAAAGCATCCTTTGGTCCTGCACTGATTGGCCTGTTGCACATCTGCAAAACAAATAGCATCAGAATTACCTGATCTAAGGACCTAAACCTCATCTGCAACAGAAGTATGATATGTTGGAGGGATAAGCATGTGTCTCAGAGACTATCCCTTCGCTGGAACAGGCTTCCCATCCATGTGAAGCAGAGTTCTTCCGTAACCCAGTTCAAGCTTAACTTGGACAAGTGAATGGGGACTCGGAAATTTACACATGGTCTGTCACGTATGTCTTTAGTAGACAGAGACAGCCTGTAAATACTTGACCACCCATGCTCAAGCCTACATAAACCCCCTAAAATAAACCTAGGGTATCAAAACTTGCTTGATATATTTTGCAAGCATGACTAGGTTAAAAAATTCCTCTAGGGTCATTAGCTTAGCAATTACCTATGAACCAATAATAATAATGGTGAAAGTGGACATCCCTGCCTAGTTCCTCTTGTATGAGTAAACACTTGAATTCCTCTGTAGATATTGAATATTAATGTTATCAATTATGTGGAAACTGAAATGATTAAGGAAACCACTTAATAAATTCCAAACTGACTCTAGCAAACACTTTTTTTGGAGTCCAAACCTATTAACGTTATTGTATGATAATTGTCCAGTGAATCATAAGGGTTCTGTTAATGTGGTCAGATGTTTGCTAACCCTCTGTAACCCCACATTGATGCTATTCTATTATTCTTAACATTTTTCCCATTCTTTTTCCCCTAATCATCACAAAGTCTTTACAGTCATGATGGGATGTATGAACCTCAATCAACAGAATTTTTCCCCTCCTTCACTATAACCTACTGCTGCTTATTTCATGTCAAGGTCACATCCCCAGAAAATTTGTTAAAAACTACTACACAGACTTTTATTATATTTTGTTCCTTCTTTTCCCACACTTCTATTGGAATGGCATAATTTCCAGGAGTTTCCCTGTATTCTGTTTTCCCATTTTTCTTTAATGTAAATTTCATTTGTTTTTGATGTTAATATCTCTCTTTCTACTTATCTTAACTGAGGAAGCTGTAAATGATTCAAATACTTTGTCACTTCTTAAGTGTTACCCAGCCTTTACATCTTGCCTATGTAATGTACTGTACTAGTTTACAATTACATTCATAATTTTCCTGGTTTGGCTTGTACCCTGACATTCTTGTAATTCTAATAATCCTCAAAGATTATGTTAAAAGCCCCAGCAGTTACTCGAAACAGAAGTTCAAGGTGACCAAGGAAGCAGGAAACATTTCCTCCATATTTGGAATCCCTAAAATTCACAAAAATGAGATAGACTCTCCATTAAGGCCCATTGTCTCAGCCAAAGGCTCAAAAATGGATTCATGGGACTTTCTGAGGGAATTAAAAATGACATGTTTAGAGATGAACTTTTTTTCCAAACAATAGATGTGGTTGATCTTTTTCTAGTATACCTTATACATAGAGTACAAAATTGTTGGAAGAAATTATATTTGAAGATGGTTCACTGACACATGATGAAAGTATAGTATGTTTACAACTTATGGCTTTAATTTTGAAATATAATTTCATTTATTTTAAGAGTGAATTATTTCATCAGATGAAAGGTGTGGCAATGGGGGGTGCCTGTGCCCCCACTTATGCTAATTTAGTTTTAGCAAAGTGGGAAGAAAGTGTGGTATTAAGATCAAAATACAGAGATTGCTGGTTAAGGTACAAAATTTACTTCTCTTACCAACTTACATAAGATATCTAAGAACCAGCTCAAAATAGTTTATAAAAACTCTTTTAGTCTGAAAAATATCTTAGAATATGGCCCCGAACAGAAAAACTGAAATATGAAAAGGAATGGTACCTACAAATGTGGACATTGTCCACAATGTACCTATATAATTAATCAGGAAAAGGTATTTTTACAAAGTAGGAATACACGGTTGATGGGGAATGAATTTAGTAATTATGAGTCTTATGGAATGGTATATTTGGCAGTGTGTCAGGACTATCAGGCGTTCTATGTAGGAAAAACAGAACAAAAGTTGAAAAGGCGAATATACAAACATTGTTATGACATACAGACCAAAAAGGAGACCAATGCATTGTATAAACACAAATTAGAGTGTATTAATGCTCAATATCTATTCTTTGTCTTAGAAAATATTAAAAAAGACACAAGGGGAGGTTTATGGGAAGAAAGGACTGAATACAGGGAACTATAGTGGCAAGTCACCTTGCAAGAGAATACTCCATCATGCTTAAATGAAAGTATCTCCATAGTTCCCCTGTTAAAAATAAGAGCAGCTAAGCTATAAATCCTTTCTTCCGGGTTGATCTTAATTAAACATACAACATCTACATATATATTAGTACAACTGTGTATTTTATAACTGCCTTAGTTTGAAGGGGTCGAACAAACAATATTTTCACATTTATAATAAATACATATATATATTTTAGACACTTTTTATACATAATTCATCTCTCACATTAGAGTTTGTGAACAATTTAACAAAACAAGTTCATAAGTTGGTATTAGCATTGCCTTTTACTATGTACACGTTAAAAAATGTTTATTATTTCTCCTTTCCCTTTTATAAGTGCAAAGTTTTAAAAGGTCACCAGAGGGAGTTTTAATACAATAATTTTATTTAAGCTTGTTAACAGCATTGTTGTGTAGGTCAGTAAGTTTTAGTTATATTTAAGAATTATATATATATATATTTATGAATTTATATGAAGTAATAGTATGCACAACTATGTTCTTTGATTATTTTTTCATTCAAGATGACAGCATTTTTAATGTTTTTTTGAATTTGAAATGTTCATTATAGGTTTGTATATTGATTTAACTGGGGAGTGGTTTTAAATTAATCAATTAAGGGTTTTATTGAAACATGTATAAAAGGAGTCCTTTTTTTTTTCCCAGTCCACATCTGATGAAGTAAAGCAAACGAAAACGTATAGGCTGAGATTTCAGAAAAGTTAATGTGTATTGGGATTTCTATGTGCTGTGGTTTTGTGCAATAAATCGTGTTTTTAAAAGTGCTTGTTTCCTGATCCCTTGGGTACCATGGACTTTTGATTCTTGTAATTCTAGTTACTACATAATCAACTTTTTGTTTCCTCAAACATTGAGCAAAATAATTGGTTCCTCTACGGTTATTGTCAAGAAGTAGTCATTTTAAAACCATTGCTGTGTATTCATTCATATTTTCTAAGCACTTTTGCAAAGCTCTTCTAGATTCTTTCAATTATTCTTCATCCTCTTTTGTTCCATTTATTCATTTTACTTCTGTAGATCCTTCACGTTTGTAACTATTACTCCATATCTCATATGCTTTCATTGTGACCACATTCATAATCTTCAATTTACAATTGTCCCAATCATTTGCAAACTACCTGTTACCTAGATTAAAATCTAATAGCATTTTATTTTCATCATTCCTATGATCCTGTGATCCTATTTGAAGTTTGATTAGCCAAATTACTAAATGTCTTCCTTTTTAGAAGAAATACTGGGAAATACCAGTGTTTGCTGCAATAATGTTTTACTTGCTTACAAAACTTAATTTGGATACATACATGGTTTGATACTCTCACTGGATGTTTTTGTGAGTCTGACCATTTTACAATATTCTTTCAATACGCAACACCTATCTAATCTTACCCAAGAGCCATACTTACCAGAAAATGTATATTTTTCCAATTCATTCTTATTTTCATTAAAACAATGAGCCCACATACATGTATACATTTCTCTAAATATCTGCCCTTATCCAGTATTCTGTGATGTCTTGGCCCTCCAACAACATCTTCCTTATTTCCTGTAATGTGACAGTCTTCACTACTACCACACATCCTTTGTGAAAGGCTATAACATTTCCCATAATATTCTTTATATCTTGTCGCAGTGCATTTGATGGACTATATGTGGCAGCCAGTGAAATTTTCATGCCCTTCCAGCAATCTCTCTCCATTAAAAATCTTCCCTGCTGATCCTTCCTTTGTTCCTCAGTTTTTATTCTGATGCTATTCTTGATTAATATTCAAATCCTTTCTTTCTTTCTCCTTTTACACCAGCAAAGGAACGCTCTTCCTTTAACAAAACTTTATTTTTTATGATTCAGGTGTTCTTCTTGCACATTATTACCTGTGCATTGCTATTGTAAATGTAAGTCAGCACCCTTTTCTGCTTTCTCCTGCCCCCCAGTCCATTAACATTCCAGACTAATAAGTCAATTTACGACACAATATAGATTATCTTTTATTCTACTTACAGACACAATTGGCTTTCTGATGAAAGCTGATCCTTCATAGTCTATTTCTATAATTTTTTTGTCACTTTATATTCATTTGTATAATGCTGTCCCAATTTATATTTTCTTTTGTTTTTATTAAAACACACATATACCTCTGTACAAAAAATATTATGTACATATTTTCATCAAGGCAATAGAGCTAATACTGTGTAAAAACAATAATGTAAAGCCTATTCTATTCCTTTCGTAGCTTGACTCAAATACTAATTGACTCCTTTGGGCTACAGAGTCATTAGTATGAATGAATAATCTATCAATTTCATTGTATCTTATTTCTGAAGCTGTACTCATCTACTTGTGCGACAAGAGAGCCTTGTCAGCTACCTTCTTCCATTTCATGTATTTCTCACTTTAAATCCATCATATTTCCTGCAGCTTTTTTATTCCTACCAGGTATTTTTTTAAGGTCAAACCTGCAAGCTATCTGGATAAAGTGGCCTCATCCTCTTGTAATTAAGCATGTCTTATTAAGGAAGGCAAACTACTTTCCAAAAGCAGTAAAGAGAAAATTAACAAGTGTGACTGTGAAAAAACTGCATGTGTTACCATACAGTCATTTTCTCACAGGTATTTTCTCTTTTCATAAGTTTTAATACATCTTTTGGTGTACAAGTTTCATTCTAATTTGACGATAGTAAGGCCTTCCTGAGTTTAATTATGGCAGCTGCCAAAAAAAGCAATTACTAGAAAAATGGAAATCAGTCTAAACCAACTGTACGAGAAGTACTGAATATAGTAACAGAGGTAAAACAACTGGAAATGAGATCTTTAAGAAAGGGTAGCAGCAAATTATATAGGAAACATGGGAAATGTGGGAACAATACATGCAGAATAATGTTTCAGAGGAGGAATGAGATTTAAAAGAAGGCAGGATTTGAATGAGCTATGTAATATTTGACTGACAATGACTTGATAGATTATAAGTGATGTATAATGTTTGCAACTAAAAATATGTCAATATGGTTTGTTTTTATTTATATAAATGTATGGTTACCTATGTCATAAGTGATAATTTAATTACGATTTTTCTTGTTTTTTAAAAATATATCCTTGTCCATAAAAATCACTGTCCTCATTCACATTTTCCAGTCCCTTCATTTTCAACCAATATCTCTTTATTTTGCTAACCTTGCTTGCATGCAGTCAGCAAAGCTGCATTCCAAAAGCACCAGAAATGTAATAGATCAGTCAGCATACAGTCTGATAACAGACATATGTATGACTAGTCTACAGCTTCAGAGAGACAGATTGTTTCTCACTGGTAGTGGTTTCAAAAACTTTCAGTTTGCAGCTTACATATTTAGTTGTATCAAATATTCCTGCCTATATATGCAACAACTGGAATGCCCAGAGAGATACCTTACCAAAAGGATACAAGGCCTAAGCAATTTGTTCTGCATGGACCGACTGAGAAGCTCTGTCACCATACTTGGTATCTTACAGACTGCTAAGATGTGACTTGTGTCTGGCATACAAAGCATCCTCTGAATCAGTACTGATGGATTTACTGCACATCAGCAAGTTAAATGACATCAGAAATACGTGGTCTAGGGATCTAACCTCTTCTGCAACATCAACAGAACAGTTTGGAGGGACAGGTTTACCTCACAGAAGATACCACTGCTCAGAACAGACTCCCCATCCATGTAAAGCAAAGCTCATTGCTATTCCTATCTAACTGGAACTAGGATCTATGGATGGGAAACAAAAAATTTACCCCAGGACTGCTCTTCTGTACTACTAATGGACAGAGGCAGCTCCTAAATGTTTTATCCAATGCATGGGTCCCTCAAATTATCTATGGCATTGTCCCAGTTATTCTCACTAGGGAGTAGTATACAATTATTGACCATGGGATGGGTAAGGCCAGGTTAATCACCAAATGGGACATGTTAATTATAGAACCAAAAGGGAGGTCGGCTAGGCTTAAAATGACCTGTAAAGGCAGATAGCTTAATACTTACCTATAAAACTATAGACCTAGAATATATATACAGTGTGTGTGTGTATATATATATATATATATATATATATATATATATATATATATATATATATATACATATATGTATATATACATTTAAAATGCTGTCTTCAATAATTGTGTCTATTGCCTGTTTTTTAGATAACTTTCCTTAATCTGTTTCATTTACCTACAACTAACAATTTACATTTATTTCTTTTTCCTTTTTCTTTCCCCACTGTCATAGAACTTTTATTGGAATTAAAATTACACAGTTTACAGTTTAAATTCAAATTGACCTTTTACCAGACAGCATGCAATAAGCAATTACACACTATCCAGTTAGATATAAATTTTCAGGTTTAAGAAAATTTGAAATATAGTACTTATATGTTATATTTATATTGATCAGACAGTTATTTACTGCCTGGTGCACACTGATTTCAATGGTTTAAAAGTATAATTCAGAATGCAATTCACATTTTAGTTATATCCAAAGATCCTTATCCATATAAACACACATCCATTGTATATATGGTCTAGATTTAATGCTCTCAAAACATTATTTTTATGGAATCTATATTTGTCATTTAAGGTCTTTCGTCTCCCTTGCTTTAGTCATCAATTTATTTTGGAAAGCAAGAAAGGGATTTATAGGAAATCTCTCCTGTGGTGCACTCATAGTTTTCCTTCTGAAATTTTCAAATGGTTATTGTTCCTTCATCACTTTCTCCCTCTTCCATTTCTTCTTTTCTTTATGTCATTTCCTCTTGTGTTTGTCCAAGGTCTATGTAGGTTTTTAACCCTAGTGGGTAGAATACTTGAAGTAATGCAGAATACCATAACTTGAAACAAATCTTTATTTCTTTGCAGTCTTATGAAAGAAGGAAAAGCACTTCTGTTAGTTCATGTTTACAGTGAAAAGTCATTATCCACATAGAATTTCATGGTTCTAACTTTTAAGATTGTTCCTTTCTTCTAAAAAATCAAAATTGCTTCCTCTTTTAGCTGTTATGTCTGCAGTTAATCAATACAGGTCTTGGCTACTTTCTCAGTCTCCATTTAGTAATATTGACTCAATGTCATCTTTCTGCTTTAATATTAGCAATAGAATGTCCAGTCCATGTGTTAAGGCATTTTCTTATAGTCTTTATAATCTCTCCTTTCAATTTGTTTTGGTACAGCTGTAAACCTCAGATTGTCTCTGCATGACCTGTCCTCGAGTTTAGGCAGTTTCTGTGCCATTTGCTCATGTTTTACTTGCTGTTCCATTACTTTTTTCTTTCATTTCCTTTTCAGCAGTTTGTATACAAATTATTCCTATGAATACCCACTTAAAACATTTGACATATTCCCAGCCATCTGTTGTTTGTTTCTATGTATTCCAACAAGGAGCCACTTATCTTGAAGATCTCAGATAACATTTATTTCTCTTTAGGATGACTGGGGAATTTTCTCATTCAGCTGTCATCAGCATCTGCCTTTCCCATCTCTGCTCCACACTGCGTTTTGTCCCATTTGGGATTTCACAACTATCTCCCTTTTACTTCAATTTTTCTCTTCTTTGTTCTCTTCAACTAGTTACACTGCATACCTAAATAATAACCAGTTTTGCTACAACTAAGTCATCTACCCTATTTATCCATCTACTTAAATCATCCCTTCTTTCTCCCATTTCCCTGTAACTATTAATGCACTCACTACAGGAGGGGTTACAACATCATACCTCTTTTCTCTCTTGCATACTACTAGACCCTAACACCATGATTCTAGCTTTCCTCTACATGCCTCCCTTATTTCTGCTTTACTTCCTCACCTCCTGTAATATCCAACTAATACCACATAGTCCATCTCCGACTCTCACTCTCCCAAATACCCACAATCAGCCTCTTCACTCAATTGAATTCTCCCCTTCCATTTTTCCAACAAATACTCTCCTTCTCAGAATCAAATTTCTCCCTTCCCCCACAAATTTTCCAAAAAGCAAAATTAAGTACTTCATCTACTACCCTTCTCTCTATAATGCAAACACCCTCCCTAAAACTCTACTACTATCAGGCGATATTCATCCAAATCCGGGCCCAAACTCTCTCTCCCCTGCCAACAGTTCAACTGACCCCATCACTAGACCCCTTACTCTTCCAAAAAACATATATCTTTTTACTCTATGAATATTAGAAATGTGTTTAATAAAGTCAGTAAAGTCCATGCCTGGATGTCAACTCACTCCCCAGATACTATTTCCCTCACTGAAGCATGGTTAAAACCACATAACTCTGATAATGACTTTCTCCCTCCAGGTTACAGTATACTTCAACTAGATCATCAAAATAAAAAAGTGGTTGAGTAGCTATTGCCTATACAAACCACCTTACACTCACATCACTAGATAAGCCACTCCCATCCTTTCTACCAAAAGAACTCCCGATTACCACCCTTAAACGTAATAATCATATTACAATTACTGTAGCAGCCATTTATATACCTCTTGGTGACACCATTCCCCTACTTGAACATATTCTCTCCTGGCTTACACAACACAGACATAATGAAATCATCCTTGTAGTGGACATCAATATAAACTGGCTATCTCTCTGCTCACCAAACTCTTCCTTATGTATTAACTTGCATGGCTTCACTCAACTCATCTTAATACCCACCCTTGCTAATAAACCCTACAACACTAGCTCACTTATTGACTGAATATTAGTCTCAGACACAAATAAGTATCACAACCCAGAAACTTTATCCAACTCCCTAAGCGATCACTCCCCAATAAAAGTTCTAAGATTCTCACCACATTTCTCTAGACCACATAGATGCATTGAATGTCACAAACTATCAAACTTCCACCCAGAAACGTTTAATACCCTCCTCACCAAAATAAGCTGGTCTTTTCTTACCAAGCTCCCTCTAGACAAAGCTGTACACTCAGTCATCTCAACCTTTCTAAATATTCTTAACTCATTAGGACCCCTGTGCACAGTATGTGTCAAAGCTAATATATCCCCTTGGTTAACTAATGCTACCTGCACCTTGATGAAAAGAAGAGAAAGAATGTGGGAAACGTGGGTAAAAACTAAGCTCCCCATCCACTTACAAAAATACAAAGAACTCAGAAACCTTGCAAAAAAACATGTCAACAAAGACAAAAAAAAAACTTTTATAATAACTCACCTACTTCACAAAGGACAAATCCCAAGAACTTCTGGCACTCAATAAATCAAATACTACATCCTGGTAACTCCTCATGTCCTAATCCCTGCCCAACAAACACACCCGTAGAAACAGCCTCTATCTTCAACTCCTACTTCATTGAATCCATTAGTATGTGGATAAGTCCTGTCCCCTCTAATTCAAGCACCACAAATCCACCTAGCCTCTCCTCCAGACAGAACTCTACCGACAAATTCTCCCTTAAACCAATTCTTACCAGCTACATTATAGCTCAGTTGCGCAAATTAAAACCCTGTTCTAGATCTGCTGACAACATACCTTCCTACTTCTTTCAGATAGCAGCTGACTCTCTAGCACTCCCAATCTCTGTATTAATAAACCGTTCTATCACTGAATCAAATGTTCCCTCTATCTGGAAAGAATTCTATACCCTACCCTTACATAAAGGAGGTAACTCCACAGAAATCTCTAATTTCAGGCCTATCACCATCCTCTCATCCCTCTCAAAAATACTGGAAAAATGCATACACAAGCATGTCATGGAACACTTACTGCAAGAAAATCTGCTCACTCCCACACAACATGTTTTTTGTCCAAAACATAGCATGACCACTGCCCTCCTATCCTTTATTAACACTATCTCTCTGGCCAGAGATAACAATAAACTAGTGTTATGCTTATTCCTTTATCTCTCCAAAGCATTCTATATAGTTTCTTAACCCATTCTCCTGGACAAACTCACTAACTTTAATTTCTCCACTGCTACCATTGGCTGGTTTTCTAGTTACCTCACAGATCCACTACAATCAGTTAAATGGCTCTCTGCTCTCTCATCTCCTCTCCCTATCAAAATGGGTGTTCCCCAGGGTTCTATTTTTAGTCCTCTACTTTTCAATATTTTTACTAATCTACTCCATACCTCCTGTCCTCAGTCATCCCTTGTCCAATATGATGATGACACCCTCTCTGATTTATACTCAATTACTCAGACATCATTCAACTCAGATGAAACATGGCTCTCTAACAACCAGCTAATTCTGAATCCTAAAAAGACTAAACTTTTACTTTTTTCTTCCCAAAAGCCTAAATCACCTTAAACACACTTTTGTGATCCACTCGCTAAATAAAATGCCTATCATAGCAGAACCCAACACAAAACTTCTTGGGGTCCTGATAGATGTTCAACTGAAATTTGACTTGCATGTCGACACTTGTATTAAGAAAACTAATCCAAAACTTGGCCTCTTATACAGAAATAAAAAGTTTCTCTCTAACAAAGCTAAAGTCTTCCTCTCTCACACCTATCTCCTACCAAGCTTATTGTACAGCTGTCAAAT
This sequence comes from Protopterus annectens, assembly GCF_019279795.1. Lineage (NCBI taxonomy): Eukaryota > Metazoa > Chordata > Ceratodontiformes > Protopteridae > Protopterus > Protopterus annectens. The sequence continues at coordinate 642,646,701 of NC_056726.1, read as the reverse complement.
CCTTACTAACCTCAATTTCTCTCTCTTAACTAAGCTTGAAACTACCTATAACAAAATGGCCAGATTTGCTGCAAATCAAAGACATTGATATCATCACTGTCTCTCTTTAAAACACTTAAACTGGCTAGAATTGTCCCACCTGTTACTCCTCTCTCAGCTTCAGCTTATCCACTCTGTCTTTTACCAACCATCTTTCTGTCCCAACTTGTCTCCTCTAATCTCCCTCTACACTCCTTCTAGGACTCTGCCTAGCTCAGACCAAGATCTACTACAAATCTATAAACCCAAGAGCAAAACTGGTCTAAACTTCCTCAGCTATTACCCTTCCCTTTCTTGGAACAAACTCCTATTGGAAACCAGAATACTTTAACAACTAAGAATTCAAATCAGCTACCAAAGGCTACCTAAAATGTCACTGGTCATGCCACTGTGCTCACCCTCCATAACCTGTCTCCTTTTCTTATGTAGCATGCCCTCTCCTCTCGTCAATCATTTTCCTGTTATCAGATAACTCTCTTAGTAATTTTATCTAGTTAATTACCTGTTTACTGAATCCTAAAATGCTTCTATTTATATACTACCTATCATATCCTCACTAACCACAACTAGGCTGGCTGTACTTATTAATTCTGCATATTGTACTCGTACACATTTTATGTTAAATGACTAACTTAATGCTCTGGAATTAACCTTTATGCTTTTAATGTACCAACTTGAAAATGTTTGTTGTTACTAGATATGCTTTGACTCTATCAACAATGAAAATGATTATTGGTTGTATACTATTACTATTTTTCACTTAAAATTTTACTTGTAATTTTATGGAGCTTTTCTCCTTGGTCCTCCACTGAAAAAGAGCTATCAGCTCAGTTGGGCATACCTGGTCAACAAAAGTAATATAAATAAATAAATAAAATTGTTGACTTTCTGGGTATCATAGACATGCCAGCTATCAATGTCAGTTAAAATATTACAATAGTTTGCTATCTTTTGGTGTTTTTAATTGATCTCAACCCAAAGCTCTGTTTTTACTCTGTTCATACTACTGCTGCCATCATGAAATTTTCAAATGGGACATATATTTTCTCTTGTTATTTATATTTATGTCTGCTCCTCCTTTTTAATTGTCTTTTTCTTTGCCTGATTTTCTGTATGGAAATTTATCTCTGGGACTCTGATGAAAGGGGATAACAGCTCAGTTCGACTAGCCCAGTTACCAAATGTAACTAAATAAACAAACAAAGAATGTGTGTGTATGTGTGTGCATGTGTGCATGTGTGCGCGTGTGTGTGTGTGCATGTGTGTGTGTGTGTGTGTGTGTGTGTGTGTGTGTGTGTGTGTGTGTGTGTGTGTGTGTGTGTGTGTGTGTGTGTGCACAAATATATGTAATAAATCTTGGACTGGGCAGTATGAATGGGACTTCACTGAGCAGTCTGTTGCAGTCTTGGTCAGGACCTCTTCAGGGCCTTTGTGCAACTTGGCTTTCTCTTGTGTCCAGATGCTGTAGGATCTTTGCATGGTATGTACCAGCAGAAGACTATAGCAAGTGTACTTAACCCATCACCATTAAGGTTAACACTACTTCTGAGGAAGCAGCTTGGGACTAGTGCTACTTTTTACTTGTAGTGAGAGCAGAAGCAAGCATCACTGATTCCTACCTGTGTGCAGCAGGGTTGAGACCATCTCTGTCTCCACTGCCAGACAGATAGTGCCTGCAGTAATCAACTCCAAATCTCATATGTGCTATCTCCCATTCATCACACATTAGTAACCATCTGGGACCCTTGTTTCACCCTTTTCACTGCCTCTGTAGACAACTTGATTGAAATAGGCACCCTGAGAAAATATGGCAATTGTGTTGTGTTTACTGACAACCACTTGCTGCATAAACAAAATGAGATAGTGTGTGTGAGAGAGATCTAGTTATAGTGGAGTCAAAAAGTTCACATAAAGGCACTGCAAACAGCAAATAGGTTGCCAGTAAGACACAATACCATATTAAACCTATCACACAATACAGACCAATAACAATGACCTACATCTGCTGAGGCTATTAAAAATAATCTACTAAACTATAAAGGCATCCTAAATGTAGCCTAAGAAACAAGTACACTAAGGCACCTCACAGACACCTAACTCAAGCAGCACCCTGCATGAAACATACATCTAAGACTCACAGTGTCTCAAGTCAAAATCCCATAAGGCAAATCTTCACACAATCCAGCATCCTAGTCATAAGAAACTCCAGAGTGAGACACTGATGCATCACTTACCAGACTGAGAAAGGAAGGGGTCGTGGTTAGTTGCCTGCTGGGTGCCAGGATTTGCCATGTCACACATGTATTCAAGTTCTTGAAACACAAGTACACATATGACACAATTATAAAACTTGTGGGAGTGACCAATTTGAGAATACCTCCCTGAACTATAAGAAATGAGACATGATGGAATTCATAGAATATGTGAGTGCGTCAGGTATGAACCTTGCCTTGAGGAGCATTTTGCCATCTCTGAGAAGGATGATACAATAGAAACTAAAGATTTTTGACTTCAACAGCTGGCTTAACTTCTGATGTCATTCAGAGTTTGGAGGGGGTATAATATATATCAGCCTGGGAGGAGATGGTAGACAGACAGTACTAGCTGCTTTGCTAGGGATGGCCTGCAGCTATCTTCCCAAGACTTTTGTACATTGGCTAAAACCCTGTCCATCCATCTAGTGCCTTTTTTAGGCAATGTCAGTCTTTAAAAGCTTTCATCATAACAAAACAGAATCCAGATGACATGAATGTACTGTATAGCTGCTCAGTGCTAGTAGGCTCATTATAGAACTCCACTCCATACAGGCATTACCTAACAGTGAATGCATCGATATATGCATTGGCATGGAGACCTGGCTCAAGTCCATTGACTGCATCCTAACAATGCAGGGTTGCAACGATTATCGTGCATTCAGGCCCATCATAGGTTCATAGGTTCATAGGTAGGTACTAGGCTATTGGCCCTAGGGCCTATATAAGCCTAGCCAAACGGTACCGTGGCTTTTGCCACCCAAGAAAATTATTTTCCTATGCCCCTGTCAAGCAGAGCCACAGAAGTGATCCCCATCCAATCATCAAGATTTTTCATGAAGAGTGCTAATGAGGAGCTTTGTTTGATATATATATATATAGGTAGTTTGTTCCAGAGTATGGGAAGTCTCTGGGACAGGAATCTATCTCTCCAGCATGTTCTGTTTATTGTGGTGACAAGGTTTAGGTCCCTAAAGCGTGTAGCTCAGAGGGATTGAGATTTCTTTACGTGGAGCATGTCCAACAGCTCTTGGTTTGACATAGCTTTGTATGTTAGGCAGAGATCGCCTCTGAGTAGGCGATACGCGACAGAGTAAAGCTGGAGTTTTTTGAGACGGTCTGAGTAGGGCATCTGTTTGAGGCCGGTAATCCTCTTTGTGAGGTATTTCTGTGGCCTTTCCAGTTGTTGTAGATGTCTTGTGAGGTATATACCAAAAGGGGCGTTGTACAATATATTGGGTCTAATGAGTGATGAGTAGAGGGGAACAATGACCTCTTTTTTCCTGGATGAGAAACCTTTTGTGATGAAGTGTGCCTCATAGAAGGATTTCCTGACTATTGTGGCAATGTGATTATCAAAGGAGAGACTACTGTCCACCTGTGTCCCAAGGTCTCTTATCACACTTTCGGTGTTAAGTAGACTACCGCCTATGTGGTAGTTCATGGGTACAGAGTTTTTACCAAAAGGTATGACAATGTACTTTTTGACACTGAGCTTGAGGCCATGGCTTTGACACCAGGCATCTGTCTCAGTGAGGCTCTTTTGTAGGATGTCCACATCGTTAGGAGTTTTGATTATGGCTCCTAGTTTGCAGTCATCTGCGAACTTTGTTAGCCAAAGACCTTCTGTGTTAGCCTGTATTTCAGAGAAGTAGATACCAAATAGGAGAGGATTAGGACTGAACCCTGTGGTACTCCACTTGTCACTGGTCTGAAGTTGGATTTAGAGTCTGCTACTTTCACAGTGTGGGTTTTGTCAGTGAGCCAGTTGGCAACCCATCTTGTGACATAGGAATTTATACCTAGTTTAGTGAGGTTGTCTATAATTCCAGAGTGGGGTATGGTGTCGAAAGTCTTGGTGAGATCTAGATAGGCTGTGTGTACCACCTTACCCTCATCTACGGCTTTGCTGACCGCTTCAATGAAGTCTGTCAGGTTTAGGAGACATGATCTGCCTTTTACAAACCCAAACTAGGTAGGGTCCAGAGTTTGGAGATTACCAATGTCATTGTTTATACGTTTCATGATGATATACTCCATAGCCTAGACAAAGACACTAAAGGCATCAGTGCCTCTATATTCATAAAACAAAATCTCACCTCTGGGCACATGAGCCAGGATAATGATCTGGAACTCCTCCGCATCCAACTTACCATTAACAAATTACCTTATGACATCACAGATAACTATAGGACCCCATCTATGCCATCCTTGACCCATATCTCCTACATGACTAGTATGGAATCCTTTTGCATTAGGCCACACATTACTCTCCTTGGAGGACTTCAACTACCTGTTCATCAACTGAGGGAATTACACAACTCCTAACTGGTATGCTTAGAAATTTCTGAACTTGAGAAATGCAACCTGTCTGGACCAGTTAATCTGTACCCCATCTAGGGGAGACAAAATTCCAGACTGTGTCCTCACCAGTATTGGACAGCTCTCTTTCCCATCAGCTGGAACTTCCTCCCTTGTCAAATCAGACTATAAATCAATCAAACTGGAAGCATTTCCAATTACCTCAATTTTCAGAGATTATGCAAAGGCTAATTTACTAAAACTGAATGATGACCTGGATAAATTCAACATCCCCCCCCAATCTGCTGACCCCATTGTGTGTGAGGAATCCTATAGTACCAGATTCAATGCACATGTGAATCGCTGCATAGATACATCTGTCTCCTCTGCTATAAAAGAAAAAAAAACTAATTGTACTCAATAATAAATGTAGCTCTCAAGATGCCAAAAATGCTCCTGCTAAACTTAACAAGGAACTGCAGTTGCTGATCAATTCAAGCAAAGCTAGATATAAAGTAAAAATGGCACTCAGGAGAAAGACAAGCATAAAGTCTTCTTATTAGAAACCTCAGAAACAATGCTCAGCACTGCAGAGACCAAATGGTATCATGTACTCACACCCTGAAGACATATACAATGTACTACTGGATAAATTTAGCTCTAACTTTACCCCCCCATTTCCCTCCTACATTCCCAGACACATGCCTGCATCTCCACCTCCTCCTCAAGTATCCCAGGAACAAGTCTTCAAAGCACTTTCCAATGCATAAAACACTGTTTCTATGGGTCCAGATAACATACCAGGCTGCCTACTGGCCAGTCTTAAACAGGACCTGTTGACCCCCTACAGAGTCTATTCAGTATCAGTTTCCAAACAGGCTTTGTGCCAGATGAATAGAGATTTACAACCATAATCCCCCTATACGAAGGTTGGCATCAATGGACCCAGGTAATTATAGACCAACCATCTGACCAGCCTCATCTGTAAGGCTATGGAGAAGATCATTATGGAAATAATAAATAAAAGCATAGGTGACCTACAAAGTCTAGACTCAAGGCAGTTCAGTTTTGTCAAAGGCAGATCCTGCCTGCCTAACCTGGTCAACTTAGAAAAGGTTACTGAAGCAATGGACAAGGGAAAATCAGTAAACATGACATAGTAAGACCAAAGCATTCAACATTATCCCACACTCAAGTATTGTTAGCAAATTTTTCCAAGTCAATGTTAATTCTTATGTAACTTACTGGATAGCAAAGTGGCTCACAAATAGAACCAGGAAATTAGAATAGGTAGCTGTACCTCCTACAAAAGGTCTGCCAGTAGATGTGTATCACAGAGTTCAGTGCTTGGGCCACTCATTTTTGACATTTACTTCTTAGAGAGTAAAGCTAATGTTAAGGTTTTATGGCTGATCGAGTTTGCGCATGACTGTTAACTCGATGCCATCATATACTCTCCAAAAGACACCAAGATCTTCCAAGATGGTCTTTCCTAAAGAAATAACTGGTGTCATAACCATGAACTAAAACTAAATACAAAAAAAAACATATAACTGTAATCTTCAACATGTGTGATGTAACATGTAACTATCACACTGACAGCACAGCCCTGAAAATTGATCTGGTGGTTAGGGTCCTGGGAACCTATGTGGACAACAAACTGTTCTTTGATCACCATATATCACTATTGTAAAAATATCCTTTTTTGTTGCACAGCTTATTTGTAAGTATATGGCATCCAATCCAGGGATGTGATCATTCCACTGAATTCAGCACTTATTAGGCCAGTCAATCAATAGAATTCCCCCTTTGGTATGTATCTTTCCAAGCACTTAACACAACTTGAAAGACTGCAGTGCTTTATCACCTAGAAAATCAATTTCCCAAATCATAAACACTACACTGACCATCTCAACTCCTTTTCCCTCTTCTCAGTATCTTACAGGTTACTGAGGTATGATCTCTGCCTCATGTACAGAGACTCAACAGACCCTATTATCTCAGTTTGACTATACATTCACAAGTCCAGTGCTGGTACAGACACCCTCTGAAGCAATCTTTTTTTCCCCCAAACATCTTTATTAAATGTTCATGTGACAAAGGCAATATTATATTTATATAAATGAAAAACATGCAAACTGAGACCACTTTAGTTGCAGTTTTCATCACAGACATCATTGAAACAACTGTAGTTGCAAACATTATGCATCACTTATAAACCATCCAGTCATTGTCAGTTAAGCATTAAATGGCTCACTCAAATACTGCCTCCTAAACCTCTTTCCTGCTCTGCATACATTGTTCCCACAATTCCCATTTTTCTTATGTAGTTTGCTCCTTCTCTTTTCTAAATATTCCAATTCCAGTTGTTTTATCTCATTTACTATATTCACTACTTTTAGTAAAGTTGGTCTAAACTTTGATTTCCATTTTCTAGTAATTTCTTTTTTGGCAGCCACCATAATTAGACTCAGCAAGGCTTTACTATGTCTAGGCAATCCTGATTCTGTAGCATAACTCAAACAAATCATCTCCCCAGACAGTTCAATCTGCTCACCCAGCATCTCAGACAGAGCAGTCTGCAGGGAATCCCTGAAGTCTGCCAGCTCATCACACTCCCAAAAAACATGTTCTCAGCCACCTCTTTCTTGCCCATCACACCTCCAACATTTGCTGTCCACCTGAGGAAAAACTGTTTGGAGTCTACTTGGGGTATACAAATACCTATGTAAACACTCCCAGGCAAAGATCTTAAATCTTCTAGAATTTGTTTCCCTCTGAAGCAATCTTAATCTCTTCTACAATATAAATAGAACATGTAATATGGCTAGATATGTATCACAGAGACTATCACTACTTTAGAATTGTCTTCCTCTTCAGATAAAGCAAAGCATGTCCCTTACTCTACTCAAATGTAATCTGGATGAATTGGTGGGATACCACAAAGTCAGCACTGTATAGGGGTAACAAATAAATGTTCTGGTGATTCATACTTAAATTATGTGGCGCACAAATTTCATGGGAATGCAGGGCATGTTTCTAAAGATCGATACAGATCATTAGTCTAGTCAATACCTATGAATTTATTAACTAATATATATAAATGATCGAGATATTGATAAAGATACATCTAAAGTATCTGTATTTGATTGTGTCTATTTATAATGGGCCGGATTCACGAAGGCTTGCACAGAGTCTAAGAGTAGAGTAAGACTCCAGACAGCCAATATGTTTGCTGAGCGATCCAGGAACAGCCGGCAGGGGTGTGCATGAGAGCTCCTAAGACTACCCTTGCATGGACAGTGTTATGTTATGCAAATTACCTCATTTGCTGCTGAAAGCTATGCATATGCAAATGAAGTAAATTTGCGATCCAGGAAACACTAACCTGTCCGAGTAAGAGTAGTGTTGTTTGCAGAAATGTACTCCATTGGTAACGGAGTACTGTTATGCAAATAGCAAAACGGAGCTATGACAGCTCCAAATATAGGATGCATCCAGTTGAGGAAGCATGCCAATGGCCAAATATAAGACCATTGGCATTTTTATCCATTGCAAAATAATAAAAAATAATTTTTTCCCCCCGATCTTCAATGTTTAAGCATAGCGCAGCACCGCACAAACGTGCGGCACTCTAAAAAACAGAAAAAAATAAAATAAAAGACAAAATAGGCATTTTATTAAAAATATTCATCTGCCATGCAGGTGAATGGCAGGCTGAAGACAACATGGCTACTAAGTAGTGGTTGCTAAGGGTGGAAGCTCAGTCTGAGAGATGTAACCAAGCATTACTTGGCAATCCTATGCAAATGAGGATAAGGATAGTGAATCCCAATTTTGCCTGCCATGTGAACCATGTCCCTAGAGTGTAAGAGTAGGATTAGGGGAGTAACAGAGTAGAAAATAGGTGACATCCTGAGGGGGGTATGTATCAAATACTGTAAGCTTATTGGAACAGAGTGGCATGTGTTTGCTGTAAGTGGCTGAGGACTGGAAGAGGCGTGTCTGCAGTTGTTTTAACTGAAACTCAGAAACCGTAGGTGTACGCCGTGGATATCACCAAAGTTTCTTGCAAAGATGCTTACACTGTGTGCGTGCGTGGGCGTGCCTGTAAATCCGTCTAAGCCTGTGTGTGTGCATGTGCACCCGCCTAAGCCTGTGTAAGCCTGTGTAAGCCCGTGTAAGCCTGTGTGCGCGTGTGTGCATGTGTTTGTGCTTGTTTGGCGTCGCTACCCCCTGTGGAAACAGAAAGGGAAAAGGAAAGAAAATAAGTAGTAGGAAGTTAAGCAAGGAGAACTAGCAGACCTGCCAGGTGAAATCAATCAGAATCATCCAATTACACAGGCAGTACACTAGCCCAACCCAGCCCAGCACTTAAAACTCTGCAAACAACATTCCCCCATGTTTTTCTCAGAAACACTGCAACACTGCAGTCTACAAAGAGAAGTGAAAACTTAAAAAGCTCAACTGAGACAAAACAATGTTAGGGGCTGCCATTGCTATTATAAGGCAACATGTGCAAGATGCTGAGGGTGGTGGCAATGTGAATGCTGCTGAGCAACCCACAGTGAGGAGACGGAGAAGAGTGTACAGACCCAGGGTAACTTACCAGGGGCTACATGAGCTGGAGATAGTGGAGCACTATAGAGTGGACAGAGACCTCCTGCAGCAAATTGTTGAGCTGTGCAGGCCACGCCTCACACACAGAACCAACAGAGAGGAACTCATCCCAGTGGAAACCAAGGTATATGTTGGCCTAAGAATACTAGCAATAGGTACCTTCCAGAGACCAATTGGTGATATGATGGGGATATCACAGGCATCAGCATCCAGGGTACTGCACCAGTTCCTGAATGCCATGTCAGCACATATCGGTGATCATGTATACTTCCCCAATTCCCATGAGGTATTGGCCAGCAATATGCATCTATTCCAGCAAATAGCGGAATACCCTGAGGTAGTGGGTGCAATTGACTGCACTCACATACACATCAAAGCACCAGCCGGTGAGCGAGGTAGGGCCTACATCAACCACAAGGGCTTCCCCTCCATCAACTGCCAGGTCGTGTGCGATGCCCAGGGCATATTACTGAATGTGTGTGCTGGCTGCCCTGGAAGCTACCACGATTCCCATATCTGGCATCTGACACAGCTGTACCAGACATTTGCCAATGGGGACATCCCTGACGGTCACTTAGTGGGGGATGCTGGATACGCACTGGAGCCGTGGCTGATGACACCCATCAGAAATGCACACACACCTGAACAAGAACTCCATAATGAGACACACGCACAAACACGAAATTTAATTGAGCGTGTGTTTGGGATGCTCAAGTCATGGTTCCGGTGCCTGGACACATCTGGTAGAGCCTTGCAGTACTCACTAACTACATGTACCCAAATTGTCATGGTATGTGCCATGCTACACAATATGATCCTGCGAAAACAGCTGCAGCAGGAACAGCATGGGGCAGGGCCAAACAGCCCCCCACCATTGCCAAGGTCTGCATAAGCACAGCGTGACTCAGAGGAGGAACAACCTGAGCCTGCCCCAGCAGGCAGAAGGAGGCGTGCCCAGTATGCCTTGGCCTTGGCAAAGAGGCAACGCATAGCACATACACTGGCTCAGTAGGAACCCTGGAAATGGTAACTCTCTCTGACTCACACATAAAATAAAAGGGATGCCTAACTTGACACTACCTGTTTCCAAACATGTATAGGGAGTGTAGTATGTGCATCCGACATAAGCAGCCCTGCAGCACCACCTGAGGCATGATTGCCATGTTTTAAGCAATATAAAGCAGTGCTAAGCAGCTTTTACCAATATTTAGTATATGTAAACAAAATTGCCCGTGCTAACTAGTGCAATGTCAGGCAATGTTGAGCAATGTTGGGCAAGGTCGGGCAAAGTTGAGCAAAGACAGGTAAACATGCTCATATTAGCTTTACTGTCCCTTAAGCAGTCTGGTCTGCCCAGCATGAAAATAAAAAGCAGTGACAGGGCTCAAACCCAGGATACTATGCACTATAGTCACAGTACTGAACCACTAAGCCATGATAGCATTTCAGTAGCACAGACACAGCAGGACAATTGTACAGTAATGCAAACACAAAGAAATGTTGTAACATGCCCCTAAAGATGCATATGGGTAACCTCCCCCACAGGCCTATGCAGACAGAGAACATCAGGCCAGGCGGTGTGATGTGGGTTGTGTAGGCTATGAAGTTGCAATCTAATATATGTGGCATTGGACGCTAAGAAGTGTAGAACAGTAGTATGCCTCAAGCCAGTACGATAGGCAACAGTACAGACTGAAATGGTGTACCGTACATAGCAGTGCAGGCATAGCAAATGTGTATAAGTGTCAGGTGAACCCCTCATCGTATGTACACCCACAGTAACAATCAAGTGTGCCCCTGGGTAGAAATGCACAAAGAATAGCTGTCCCCCCTGTATGTAGAAATGTTGATAAGTCTATGCAAAGTATCTCATGGAAGCCCTGCAGGCACAGCATGATCCCTGTTGATCTATGACACAAAGGTGAGGCCTGCTGTAAAAATACAACTTGATTTTCCATACACATATAGTATAAATGTCTATATTGGGCGTGCTCACACACTCCAACAAATGTAGTGGATTTCATTCAGCATCACACTGAAATGTCATACTGGGCATGGTCACACACTTATGCCAAATACGGAGGTGATAATAAGGGATCTATGGACAAATGTGGATAGACATCTCTACTTCCAGAAACACATCCACAAAGTTGTCAGAAAATCATACTATGTGTTCACACAAACTGCCAAGGTCTGCGCATGCAGGTCAAAGGAGGTTCCCAGTACTCATCAGTCATTAGACCCATCAGAGAGTACCACAACACACTTGCGATGAATCTGACTAGGCACGTTCAGCAGCCAGAAAGACCACTGAAGTACCCTAACAAGAGGATTACTGGCCTCAAACAGTTGCCCCATGCAACAAGACTGAATGTAACCCAATCTGTACTCTGTTGCATACTGTCTACTCAGGAGATCTCTGCCCAACAGACAGGTCCATGTCATGGCTACACTCAAATCTGTTCTGAGTTACAGCTCAATGGCACTAAATATACAGACCCAACTGATATTGCCAACATCCTGGCAGATAGGATCAGTGTTAACTGTACCACCCCTCTCACCCATGAAAGAGCACATCTCTATAACGGAAGACTGCAAAGTTGCTGTCATCATGGCTGCACAGGTAAAAAACACTCTCCAAAGTCAGTATCACAGCAGCCATGGGACCAGATAACTTCACAGGCTGCGTTCCACACAAACCACAGAATGAACAGGCACTACACTGATGTACCATGTGCAGTCATAGCCTCACCTCATGCTTTGTGCCTGTTGAATGGTGCACAGTGACGGTTATCCCACTACACAAGGGTGGAGGCAACACGGACCCCAGGAACTAGTGCCCCATTAGCCTGATGAGCCCGCTCTTCAAGGCCATGGAATGTATCATCATACAACATATAAAAAATTACATTTGTAATCCCCAAAGCCTGGACCACAACCATGTTGGGTTTGTAAAATGCAGATCATGTCACCTAAACCTGATAGATGTCATTGAAGCAGTCAACAGAGCCATTGACAAAGGTAAGGTGGTTCACACAGCCTATGTTGATCCTGCCACGGTTTACACCACCACCCCACACTCTGGAAATATAGATAAACCCACTAAACTAGGTACAAATTGCTATGTCACAAGATGGGTTGCCAGCAAGCTTACTGATAGAACACACACTGTGAAAGTAGCAGACTCCAAGTATGACTTTGGACCAGTGATGAGTGCAGTACCACAAAGTCCAGTCCTGTGTCTTGTCCTGTTTAGTATCTACTTCCCTGAAGTAAACTTTAACATGGAAGGTCTGTGGCTACTGAAGTTTCCAGAGGACTGCAAACTAGGAGCCATAATTGTAAACACTAAAGATGCGGACATCCTACAAAAAAGCCTCACTGAGACAGATGGCTGTTGTCAAAGCCATGGGCTCTAGCTCAATGCCAAAAGGTGCATTGTCATCCCCTTTGTTAAAAACTCTGTAGCCAAGAACTACAACATAGACGGTAGTATACTTAACACTGAAAGTGTGACAAGAGACCTTGGGTCACAGGTGGACACTGGTCACAACTGTGATAATCACATCCCCACAGTAGTCAGGAAACCCCGCTATGTGGCACACCTCATCACAAAATGTGTCTCATGCAGAATAGAAGAGGACATTGTTCCCCACTACTCATCACTCACTAGAACTATAATAGAGTACAACACCACTTTTGCTATGTACCTCACAAGACAGACTTTTGCTATGTACCTCACAAGACAACTACAACAACTGGAAAGTCTGCAGCAATACCTTACAAAGAGCATTAGCGGCCTGAAATACATGCCATACACAGACCATCTCATAATGCTCCATCTGTACTCCCTTTCATATCGCCTACTCAGATGTGTTCACTGCCTAACATACAAAGCTATGTCAAACGCAGAGCTGTTGGACATGCTCCACGTAAAACACTCACAATTCCTCTGACCTTTGGACCCAAAACCACAAGTGAAATACAAAAGGAAGGGGTGTACTCATTTACCTTATGGATACCCACACCTTCAGGTTAGTGGCACAGCATGAGGCCTTGGAGACCATGCAAGTGCAACTAACATTGGGCAAAGCGGCTCATCAGATTGTAACCTGCTACAGATCACCTACCTTGTCACAGGAACCTCACTCAGTATTCCTGAGAACAGTGGAAAATATAAAGGTCCTATCAAACACCATTATATGAGGTGATTACAACTACCCAAACATTGAGTGGGAGAATTACTTGTGTACAATGTCCTTTGCCCAATGTTTCCTAGAGTTTAAAAGCTCTAACACCCTGGAACAGCTGGTCACCATGCCCACTAGAGGTGACACCATACTGGACATGATCATCACCAACATGGGGTACCAGTGTTCCACAACAGAGATAAAACCCTTGCTGGTAATATCAGATCATAAAGTAATCACACTGGACATCCACACCAAACAGGAGTGGTCTCAGTAACGGGTGCAGGTGAATACCACTGGTTACTGGCATAGTATAGTACCTGAAGGATCCAAATGTTACTGTGTGTCCTACATCTGTGTGTCAGTTGTCAAGACATCATCAAACGATTGGTTATGGTCAGGCTGTTGAAGTTATGTATACTACCAGAATGCAAAACAATGACAGATAGTAACAGTATCACCCTCAGCACAGTGTCAAACCATGTCATACACACATGTGTAGTCAACTTCCGAAATGTGTGTAGTACAATGCATACTGGCCACCAATCGAGACTATGGAGTGTTACTGTGTAATACAGGGCATGTCACCCTGCCCATGTGTCCACTATGCACATACATGCAGACAGTGCACCTCCACCATGTTCACAAATGTACACCTGCAAATCTGTGCCACACACATCCCACATATAATGTCCACTCTCTAACACATGCTGCCAATACTACACACATCAGCCAAGTGGCACGTGGGTGGACAATACACTATTGGAACTAACCCTGGTGTAAACATTACTACATTGACAATCATAGCTTAAATGCATCATGCCTGCTCAGCTACACCTTCAAGCATATCATTACACTCCACTGCTGACAACATGCTAACATTGCTATACTGCTATAAAGTCACCCTGTGCATCAGCACCATGGTAGCCTGTTCCTGCATCGATGTTACAGATGACAGGAGGTGGCATATGCACAGGGTGTGTTATTGGTTTGCCAGAGGCCTACAGTGAGCCATAGAATCGACATGTATGTGTGTGTGTGTGTGTGTGTGTGTGCGTGTGTATGTGTGTGTGTGTGTGTGTGAGGGCCAAGAGTACTGCTATGGGCCAGTGTTGATGTAATGTGTGTGGGTATGTGGTAGCCCTAGGTGTCTTGTTTATGTGTGTGTGTGTGTGTGTGTGTGTGTGTCTGCATGCACACAGTTCCACCATGTGGCTGCCATATATGGGTATTTGTGGGACAGCCACAGACTGTACCTGCCAGGCTTTACAGATCACCATCTCTGGCCACGGATACGCTACCTGTGCCTGGCAGGGGTGCTACTGACACTATCAGGTACTAAGCCTGACTGGGTACTGTCGCCAGAGGTAGATGGATGCACACTGGACCCAGGTCCCTGCTGGGACTGTCCAGAGCCACGTGCACGTGGTCTTCTAGGACGGTCTATGGACAGCCCACCCCCAACATTGCTGGGGCTGGTACTGGAGCAGCTGTGACTTCAGGGACATCCGCGGTGACTGCCAGCTGCTGATGTTGCTGGCATACGTCCAAGTCGACGACTAAACCATCCCGCACTGTCCTGACACATGGACATGACATTGCGGAGGACATCTAATATCTCACCCCAACGTCTATCGGTGACCTCAGTGTAATGATGGATGGCACCTTCTAGGTCATGGATACTGTCAATTACAGCGGTGTTATGTGCCCTCTGTGTCCTTAGTCCCTGTCTGGTGTACCGTTCCATAAGTGCCTGTGCCTCCATGACAGCCTGGAACATGCGTGAGGTTGTAAGACCTGTGGCACGTCTGCCAGTGGCATGATGAGCAGCAGTGCTCTGACGAGAACTCCTGGACATCTGCCTATGTGGTACCCTTCCAGACATCTGGGTATGGCTGGTGTGTCAGGATGCATGTGCCATAGATACCACACTATCCTGGCCAATGCTGGCTGTATGCTGTCCCTCAGCTAAGGGCATTGGTGATGGATGTATTGGCAGTATGACTGTGTGCATGGATGGGGTGGACACTTGTGTACTGTCGATTGTTGGCCCAATGACAGACCCTGGCAAACATGCCTGTGTCTCAACACACCTATCATCATTATCACTATTATGCTCAGTGACAACAGTTTCCCTGCTGCAGTGAACCAGCCCAAAATCAGCACCTGTGAGGGGAAGACAGGAAACACACTTTACGACCTGTACATGATGTCGGCACACATGCACACATGAACACATGCACACATGCACACATGCACACATTCACACATGAACACATGCACACAAATACACTCCTCACTAAAACACACACACACACACACACACATACACACACACACACACACACACACACACACACACACACACACACACACACACCACCAGAAATCCAGAACATACTCAATAGCATGTGATGGTAGGGTACAGTATCACAAGCCAAACATTTATATCAAATGTGATAGCATGCAGGATGTGTGTTGCTCAACAGCATGCAGTGTGAGTGTAGACAGCCCTTGCTAATAACAGTATACATGGCTTTGATGCATGTGTGTTTTGTTCAGTGATTGGCCTCACCCTGGAATGCAATGTGTACATGGACACAACATTGCTGTGCAAGCATTAAAAGCTCTGAAATGTCCTGTGCACCATCACTCACAGGTATACATACCATGGCTGGATGTGTATCAGTGTGTCACATAGATATCCATTTCTGATTAGAGCATCTGTGTCTTTAGCAGATAATTGTGGACACAGGTTTAGCACATGCATGCTATGTATACACACAGGATGAGTGGTGCATGTATACCTGATGGAATACCATTGCTCAACATAGCCATTGTACAGTGGTTATGGTGAGTGTAGGACATATTGTGGACATGGCATGCTACAACACAACTGCAACATTAAACATCACACATACACAATGTGTGTCATGTGACCTATACACTCAATAACATTACAAGACATATGTGTGTCACTTTGTACAAATGGTGATTGCTATGCATATTGTGTATAGGTGCATATGTTTGCACACACACAACATTGAGGTGCATGGCAATTAATGATATGTGTAGTACTGTGGCCACTGTAACTGGATGGGGTGTAGTACCATAAGACATCATCATGCAGCATCATGTGGTCACTCAAGGCTACTAATGTGTGCCAGACCGGCACATAGCATGCTGTACCTGAACTGCAGTACCATGGCTACATTCACCATTTCATGGCCAGTTGTTACATGGGTTTGTAAGGTGCTCAATAG
Source organism: Protopterus annectens (assembly GCF_019279795.1). Classification (NCBI taxonomy): domain Eukaryota; kingdom Metazoa; phylum Chordata; order Ceratodontiformes; family Protopteridae; genus Protopterus; species Protopterus annectens. The sequence continues at coordinate 642,630,036 of NC_056726.1, read as the reverse complement.
GGGCCATTGCCTAACATGAATGTGTTATGTGTTGAAGAGTGTCGCACAGCCACATGAGAGGCTTCTACCCCTCAGGTATATTATGTGTGCTGTGTGGATGACATTTGGGATACTGGAGTGTGACCTTACAGCGGGTGTGTAGCATGTTAACATGTACTGCGTATGACGCAGTTGTGTATGTTGTGTGTATGTGTATCGACTCTGCCTATCCAACGTCCACTACAGTGTTGCCACAATTGTGTGGGATGCTCTGTGTATTGCATGTGTTTGAGGCAGGTTCTCATGTTACTGAGATGTGCATAGTCTCACAGCAAACATGCACAGCATGCATTATGCGCTGGTGTGTGATGTGTACATGGCCTACACCTCACCTATGACATGCACATTTAATTAGCAATATTAAATGTAGAACACACTCGCCAGCATGGGTCTGCTGCCTTGTTGTCACACTAGAGGGACCTACAAGGATATGAGACAGTTTGTCAGTGACAACAACTGTGGCATTGCTACTGTGTGTTTGCAATCTTACAGCAGTATGACTGTTGACAGTCACAGGCCTGCAGATTATATTCCTAATTATTATTATTGCACAACACTAGGCACCACATCTTGTAACTACACAGTACACATCTCACATAAGCATGATCTACAAATAGAGGTAACAGTAGTGTACAGCTATGCCATGTTACCTGCATGCTCCATGTCAACTTGCTGGGTGGCTCTAGCCTCCATGATGATGCATGTTAGTTGTTGTTGTTGTTGTTGGCCAGGAGCCACCTGGCTCAGGAGCAGCTCCTCCACTTTGGTGAGGGGGTAATGGATGGCTACCCCACCACCTCTGGCAAGCTGTTGTCTACGGATATCAGATGCACGCTGCCGGACATGTCTAATTAAATCACTGCAGTGATGGTGTACCTGCTCATATGTCCGGTTATGCATGCCTATGTCATTTACCCTACGGGCAAGATCTTACCACAGTGCAGTCCGCTCATGCTGGTCCTGGCTGGTTCTTGAGAACAGCAGGGCGTAGTGCTGAACCATGGTGGCTGTAATCACTTCCTCCTTTGCTGGGCTATATGAGGGATTACGATGGTGGGCCATGACCCTGGAAGACAATGAAACAATATGTGTGAGCAAGTCAAGTGGCACACTTAACATTCTAAAGTACAGATTTCAATTAACTGCCATATATAGCAACCTATTGGCTGTCAACGGATATACACTTTCAATACCTCATATCAGTGCTCAACCCACAACTCCCTGACAGTGCCTGGCACACTCTATATATCAAACCATGTTTTGCACAGCAACAAAGATAAACCAGTATGTAAGACTATACAACAGTACATGGCACACTGTATGCGACACAATGCACCACCTAGCCATAGGGGGTATATATCAAGCTAATGCATAATGTAACATGTAATCCATTGCAATGATTGTAAAGTCCAGTTACAGTATTACCAGTATACCACACTAGTCATTGATGGCAAACCCCTGCCTAACATATGTGCTCATTTGTTAATATAGGTGGCATACTGCTATACTTGACTATACATATTGCTAGATATGCACCTATATCCTGTAACACACATATGACCGAGGCCATGGTACAGGCATACACCCACACACATCAGACATACATACCAGACACAAAGGTATGGCAACCCACATGACCTTTACCTGTGTACCATACAGTACTGTGTGTCAGTAGTTGCAAGACCTTATGCCTGAGGTATGTCATCTGTGAGGACTACGGGGAACAAACAAAACAGTGGTTCCAAGACATGTGGACATACACCATACTGTGCTGTTTAGGCATACAGCTTCAGGTAGTACTACAGTTCATTCAGGGGTTGGATTCACCAGCAGTAACAATCAATAAGTATACATGTACTGCTGTAGCCTACAATGGGACACCCCAGTCAACACCAACAGACTACATCAGACCGTCTGGCATACTGCTTTTTCTGCCTAGCAATACCATACACATCTTTTGCTGGGATCACAGCTAGGACACATAATACCATGACAGAAACAGTTTCCCACTTAGCTATCACACATATACAGAACTCTGATACATTCACCAACACATTCACCATCACACTCAGTCAACCTCACATAGCAATTATTGCAACAAGTACATGTGGGTGTGTATCAGTTCATAGGTAGGTTATAGGCTATTGGCCCTAGGACCTATAGATGTCTAGCCATATGCTACTCTGGCCTTTGACACACATGTAATTTCATTTCACGTGGCCCTGTCAAGCAGAGCCACAGAGGTGATTCCCGGGGTGTATTTCCTATCTCCCATACTATCATCAGGATTATATATGACGACTGCTAATTAGGAGCTTTGTTTGCTATTGGTAGGTGGTTTGTTCCAGAGTATGGGATGTCTCTGAGATAGGGATCTATCCCTCCAGCATGTGCTGTTTATTGAGGTGACAAGGTTTAGGTCCCTAGAGCGTGTAGCTCGTAGGGATTGTGATCTGTTTATGTGGAGCATGTCCAACAGCTCTGGGTTTCACATAGCTTTGCATGTTAGGCAGAGTTCACCTCTGGGTAGGCGGTATGTGACACAGTCTAGTTGTGGTTTTGTGAGATGGTCTGCATAGGGCATCTGTTTGAGGCTGGTATTACTCTTTGTGAGGTATGTCTGTGTCCTTTCCAGTTGCTGTAGATGTCTTGTGAGGTACATACCACATGGGGCATTGTACTCTATAATGGGTTTTATGTGTGTGGAGTAGAGGGGAACACTGACCTATATTTCCCTGGATGACACACCTTTTGAGATGACGTGTGCCACGTAGACAGATTACATGACTAGTGTGGCACTGTGACTATCAAAGGGGAGACTACTGTCCACCTGTGCCCCATGGTCTCTTATCACACCTTTGGTGTTAAATAGACTACCACCTATGTGGTAGTTAATGGGTACTGAGTTTTTGCAAGGAGGGATGCCAATGCAGTGTCAACATTGAGCTTGAGTCCATGGTTTTGTCACCAGGCATCTGTTGCAGTAAATATGACCCTCTCTCTCTCTCTCTCTATATATATATATATATATATATATATATATATATATATATACACACACATACATATAAACATCCATTGGTGTACATATAGATATACATATAGGCACATATACAGTCCACCTTTCATGGTGGGAATATCAAGTATGGGAAGGTTGTGAGGTATACAGTTAAGTCATAATATTGCACAGTGTTGTGCGGAATGCATTGAAGTTAGCAGGCCTCACTGGCTGCAACACTGCAAACCTGACGAATCATACCCACAGTGTTTAACCACCACATGTCATATACCAGCACTGTATGCTGTGTGGTTTGCCACACACTACAACCTACATAGAAATATGCACATAACAACCTTCAACAACATATATATATAGCCACCTTTCACAAATGGTTGCAGTATGTCCCTTGCTCTATGCACATGTACAGATGCTAATATATCTGACACAGACAGATCTCTCCGTATGTGTGTGCCATACACACACAAGGACCACACTGTTGTAATCCCATGTACCTCACGGCTGACCTGTTGGGCCTTGCTGCAACATGAACAGGTGCCACATGTGAGCACACAGGAATATTAGAGGGTGTATATATAGCTGCAAATGCTAAATTAGCATACTAGCCTGGTACAGCTGCTGCCAATGCTAAGCTACACGTTAATATGACTATCATGCATTTGTTACTCTGTCACATCCATGTTTACATAACTGTATGCGCTACTCCCCCACACAGCCATTGTACACACTACTGTACAGAACACAGATAACATGGATCAGATGTTTGACATTTAATGCTGAACTACATATGTCACAATCATATCCCACTGCACACAACTACACACTGATTTCTCCATGGCAGTAGTTATGCAGGGCATCTGTGCATAGATACATACTGCTGCCACATATGGATGATTCAAACTATGTAGAGTACTCTTCAAAAACATCTACTACATGCCAGTAAATACATATCTGTTACATACCTTTCCTTTGTATGTGTTTGTAGTAGTCAGTTCCGTGTGTTTTGTATACTTTGTTTTGCTTATATCTTATTTTTTTTTCAAAATATTTTTTTCGATATATTATATTTTTCAATATATTATTTTTTCAGTATATATTTTTTTCAATATATATTTTTTGCAATATATTTTTTTTTCAATATTTTTTCAATATATTTTCTTTTTTTCAATATATATTTTTTTCAATATATTTTCTTTTTTTCAATATATATTTTTTTCAATATATTTTTTTCAAGATTTTTTTTTCAATATATATTTTTTTCAATATATATTGTTTTCCAATATATTTTCTTTTATATATTTTTTGTTTCCTGTTGCTGTTGCTGTGTCTCTCTGTGTCGCTCTGTAACGCTCTCTCTCTCTCTCTCCCTCTCTCTCTCCGTATCTGCAATAAAATGATTGCATGTGTGGACAGCTAGTACAGCCTGCTTTTATAGGTATCTGCACATGTGCATGTGATGGCCTCTGTACCAATTGTTGGCCACCATTTGCCAATTGCATGTAGCCTGCTGTGTGGTACTTGCAGTACTTTCTGTCATAGCAACCAAATGCTATAAATTGCTAGGTCAGGTAGGCATAGCCCTTTCAGCTTTCCAAAGTGGGGACCATGCTTGTTTGCTGTGGACACCATTGTGTAAGTCAGAAGGTTGGTGTAATTCTTGTATCTGATGCTAGGGGTGTAGCCAGTGATTTGAATGTTGTACTCAGACCTGAATGTTGCCACTTCCAGTAGGCAGTTGTCAGTGTAGAATTGTACTCACCCCTACAAATGCTAACACAAGATACATGGGAGTATGTAGTTTCTTTTCTACTTATACAATTAGCTGCCATACGTACGTAGTTATTGAGATGTTTTCATTTGGCACATGAATTGTTTGTGAACTGCTATACTGTGGATATTAATGTACTCACTTCTGCACAGTTTGTGGGTTTTTTTGTTGATATTATCACAGGATGCTCATGAAAACTGGACAATTCCAGTACTGAGTATGCCTACCTACATCCTAGCTGGACCTTGAACACACAGGTATTTTGTACATTTGGGTGGGGATTGTCCTGCTATGATACTGTGTGGGGGTTGTAAAGTGCTGCTGTAACATTATTTACTGCTAAAATGGCTGGTTCTGTTATCACAGTCATGTAATGCAATTCCACAACAACTGCTGGTAAAGTTCCACAGAACAGGTTTTGTGTTATGGCATTCCTATCTTACCTTTACATTCACTCATTCTGATACATGATATATATATTTTAGCAACAACCTGCTGTATATCTACTGTGGCTTAGTGGTACTTCATGCAGTCTAGTGTGTCCAAGGTCCGGGGTTCGAGACTGACATTGGTGTTTTATTTTGCTGCTGAGCAGAACAAGGCCCCTCACATGCAGGTTGACTAAGGCACTTTTAAGCAGTTGTAAGTGGGTTTGCGTGGGTTTGCGTGGGTTTGCGTGACGTTTAGCAATACGTAGCTAAGCACACACAAGCGCGCCCTTGCACAAACATGCTAACTACTGCTTAAAATTGCTTACTCCTGCTATCCCCCGTGGTCATTTCTTTGAAAGAAAAGAAAATGGGTAGATAGGAAAGTGGTGAAAAAGGGGCACAAAGAGGGAAAGACAGTAGGGAAAACAGCTCGGGCGGGTGTAGGGAAGGTCCATAGCTGCCCATTTCTTTAACAGCAACAGCTGTGCATATACTAGTAATTTGGAGGGAAATTTGAAACCTTCCACCCCTGAGAAAGGGGTGAGGACAATGAAGTATGTTGTACTGCCAATTAAATTTCAGTTTCTGTGTCCAGCGGACATGTTTGCAAAATGGGCAGCTATGTATGGGGCGTCATTTTTTTGTGGGAGCAGATTGCCCATTTTTTTAGGTGAGAGTGGAATGTGGGGTAGGGGAAGTAGGTTTATTTTGGGAGGTAGGTTGGGGAGGTAAACAGACAAGACAAACAAGATGCATACAGGGGCAGAATATGACACATGGGGTGGGTGAACACCATTGATGGGGAAGGATGTTTGGAAATCGCAAGCCCAGAAGCCCACAGATAGCAACAGTGGAACTGAGATCCCCACCCATGGGCAGTCACCACTGCACCTTCACAGCCCGGAGGGTGGCTGTGCTGGGGCTGCATAGGAGGGACAGGCTCACCCGTGAGTTGCACCACTCTTGCCTTGAGCTGGCGTAGAGGATCAGCGACTGAATGCTCGGTCTCACTACGCACCACAGCCCAGACCGTTTGGAGGGTGATAGGTGGCCCTCCTCCGGCCACGCTTGCACGGGGGGGTGAGCCCCATCCCCTGCAGTGCTTCCACCTGAAGGTGGCACAGTACCAATGGAGGAGGAGGTCCTGGGCTGGGCACCAGACCTGCTGGTGCCAGGTGCCATCGCCAGCTGTGATGGGAAAGATGGGTCCGCTGGGACCGGCCTTCCCATACATTCTATGTTTAGGAGGATTTCATGACAATATGGGTTAGTAATAGCCAACAGCATTTCAATTTAGTTGTAACAGCATACAGTAGTATTCCCATTAATCCAACACACCAGAGTTCCAACAGTTGAACAGCAAGCATAACACATGCATATATAGAACAACAGTGGACATTCCAACAGCATGCAGGATTGATTGGTGGCAACAGGCCACCAAGATTGTGGTATGTGAACAGGGCACATGCATCAAAGTAAATGCAGATATTTATAAACCAATAGGACATGTGTCCCAACAAATGTTATGAAATTAGACATACCCATTGAGGTGTGGAATTGCATTGTTTATGCACATACAGTAGGGTGTAAAAAGATACCTCCATCAACAACTTATATATACTTATAGTTTACACTACATTCCTACTGACTGCAGTTATATATCCCCTACATGTATTATTACACTAGGCAATGTCCGTTAAATTGTGAAATGGGTTTTGCTAGTTCTTGATATACCTGACCTGTATCTGACATACAAACTGTCCTGGATGCAGATGTTACTGCTACATATTTATATATTTCATTTATATTTATATATCTACATATTTGGATGTGTTCAGGTGACATTATCAGGTATATGTTAACAGCCCCCTACATTTCTAGCAGCACACTGACATTTCTGGGAAACACAATAACAAGCTACTCATGTGTCAGATTAACCTGTACATGCCGGCCATGAACCGACAGTTGAGGACTTTATGTATGCTTAACAGCTACTGGCACTCCCTTCATCCACTTTATATGGGCCCACCCATGTGTGGGTTGACTGTGCTTAATACAACAGTACTATTTCTATAATGCAAGGGTACAACAACATATCGAAGAAAGTGACACGGACACACTCCAGGAATTATACCTTTATTAATTTCATTACACACTTTTCTAGTGGCTCTCTCATTTATTTGATATATCAGTGCATGCAGAGGTCTTTTATTCAAGACATATTATACTTTTATTAATGGGTTACAACACCTTTTCACGCTGTCTCACTTATTTTATATAACAGTACATGCAGAGAAGTTATTCAACACTTATTGTACCTTTATTAATGGGTTACAACATTCTTTTTCAGGCTCTCTCACTTCTTTTATATGACAACACATGCAGAATAATTACTAACCTGCCTGGTGGCGCAGCCATAGCAGCCTATCTGCATAGACTTGCTGATTCGCAGCACGGACACCTGCAGCTATGAAGTAAATGAAGGGATATTGAGACATACCTATCCATAATATAGACTACAATAGCAATTCTTACATACTTCATTCCATGGCTACATACTCAGTAGTGGGGCATTTTCCATTTCACGGGCCTCCTGTATCCACTGATTCTGTCGATCCCCCTTGCGTCTCTTCAGGTCTGAGTAGTGGTGTCTGACCTGCTCACCAGTCTGAGGGACGCCTGTAGCACTGGTGAGATCATGTGCTAGATGGTTCCAGGCTTCCGCTTTGTACTCAGTGCCCTGAAACTGGCCCTGCAGGAGTCTTGCATCATGATGATGGATGAGGAGCCAAACCATTACTTTTGACTCCTCAATGCCACACCGTTGCGCTCGAAAGCGAGAGCCCTCTCCAACACCAGCCATACTGCCTGCAGATGGGAGCTACAATCAGTTATGGCAATTATTCCCGCCTATGGAGCTTAAATATGCCTCATTTCCCACACTTATTTGTGATTGTTCGGTTTTGAAAAATCTCAGCTAAAAGCAAACCTGCTTAGCAATGGGTAAACTTCCATTGATATATATGAGTGTTTTGGAAATGCATCCATATGTAAAGCTGTCATGGCTTAGTGGTTTAGTACTGTGATTATGGTGCACAGTATCCCGGGTTCGAGGCCTGTCATTGCTTTTTATTTTACTACTGGCCAGACCGGCTAGGAGGTGTGGCTGTGTTTAGCCAACTTTGCTCAACTTTGTCCAATGTTTCTCTACATTGCTGTACATTGCCCGATGTTCCCCAACGTTGCGCTAGTTAGCGCGGTGCGCAGCTCCGCGCGAACATGTTTTGTTTGCGCTAGTTGGCGCGATGCGCAAGTCCACGCAAAGCCATTGCGCTAGTTAAAGCAGTGCTAAGCTATGAGCAATTATACTTAACTGTGCTTAATACTAGTAAACTCTGCTTAGCAGTGCTTCACATTGCTTAAGATACGTTACTTATGCATTTATCAGTATGCATGACCATTCCACCTTCTTATATATATATATATAAAATATCGTTCACTACCACATAGGCCATTTCAATGCATTTTACTAAAATTTAAAAGGTAAATGTCAGGAATTCTTTTTATGCACACATTTCCTACAGAAAATAGGAAGGGGAGTGGCGGGACTCGAACCGGGAATGCCTCCTCTTTGTGCGAGGGCTCTACCACTACGCTATTGCTATTTGGCTTAATTGGCATATAAGTAGTTTATTATCCTCTTTGATGTCTACACTGCTAACTGTAGCTAAGCAATGGGCAAACCCGAGCATACACGCGTAAATACGGGCAGCTATATCGGGAATAATAAAAAAAAAAAAGGAAAGCTTTACATTTTAAACTTGTACTGGGATTTAGAATGTGGGGGAGTGTAGTGTTGGGTATGTAGACATTTGAGCGGACTCGCTCATTTCAGTTGACATTTGCAGTTTAGGCACTTGCAGGGGTGTGGATATTTGGACTGCTTGGCAGTCTGACACGCCCCCTGCACTAGTGCACGCTCCATGTTAGCCTTAGAGTTGAGTCAGCATGCCCTCATTAATATGCATGACGCGCTGACGTCATACTCTTAGACTGCAGTTTCCGAGTAAGACTTAGTTAGTCTTACACGGAGGATTAGTGAATCCTGGCCAATATCTATAAATACACACACACACGCACACACACACACAACACACACACACACACACACACACACACACACACACACACACACACACTGTCACTTGTACTGATTGACAGTATTTGATGTTATTGCTGTTTTCCCATTTACTGTTAATTGATGTATGTTTTTGTTGCTTTGTTGTATATTATTCAAAATTTGCCTAAATGAACCTTTAAAACTGTGTACTTTAACTCATTCACTCCAATGGAGCTCAGGAAGTTTGCACTACAACTTCCAATAAGTGGAGCTAAAGCCTTCATATGGAATCAAGTTATGTCCTCACATGTCAAACAAATATTCATATCTCTGGAACCATAGGTGTTATGAAATAAGTATAAATGGCAATCTCTTCAGCACAAACTATTTCCATAGTGGTAGTATTCTTTAGGTTGTAGGTCTTAAACTGAATTTTATAAGTCACAGTAAACACTGTGTTTATTTATTTATTTGACATTTGTTAACCAGTTTAATCCAATTGAGCCAGGGGCCCATTTTCAGTGGAGACCAGAGGAGAAAAGTTCCAGATTATTTACAAGCTTTTAAGTAAAGTAATAAAACAATGAAAAAGGTGGTAAAATAAAAACATATGGTAAGAGATATAAAAATAATAGATTACATCTTTACATACAAGAAAAGGGAAAATTGAACTATATAAAAATAAGAGATTGAAAAAGAAGACAATTTGTTACAACATATGAGCTATGTACATGGCATTAGACAAGTAAGTTATTTGGTTGATAATAACAGTTCTGTTTTTAAATATAAGCTATGCGAGGTAAGAATACATGATTGTAAGAAATGGGGGGAAAGGAGGTGATAGATAGGAACGGAGTAAATGGAGTGTAGCTGAGGGCAGTTATAATGTAGAGGGCTGACATGGGCAGGACCAGGTTGTTTGTGGGTAGTGTTTAAGTTCACATTTAAACAGGTGCCTTTGGGAGATGCTTCTTATATTGAGGGGAGGGGAGTTCCAGGCATGTGCTAAAGAGTGTTTATAAAGGGATTTACCTATTTTTTTTTTTGGGGGGGGGGTTGTAGATTTACAGAGGTGATGGCAGGGTGCGTGTAATAGGAGACAAGGTTAGAGATAGAGGAACAGGAAGACAGATTGTTCAGGATGGAGTGGGTGATATGTCATTGTTGTAGTAGAAGTTGGTTGGGGAACTCAGGCCATCAGAGAGTCTTAGGGGTGAGACAGTGATGGGACTTGTAAGGGAGGTTAGTGGCAAATCTGGCAATTTTATTGTATGTTTGTTGTTGTTTGGAAAGTAGAGTTGATTGACTGTTGGTGTGGATGGGGGCTGCTTACAGTAGACAGGGTAGCAGAAGAGACTGTGCTAGGGATAGTTTCAAGGATGGTGTAAGGAATCTCTGATTACGATACAAGAGACCAGGTTTCTGGTGGGTTTTTGTTATGCACTTCATTGTCTGTAATGACACTAAGAAATTTGTTATGGGGTTCGGGCTTAATGATGGTATTGTTGAGTAAAGTGATGAAAAAGGAGGATTTGAGATGTGCTAGTGATTTAGGAGTGAAGAAAAGGAGCTTAGTTTTATTGGGATTAAGAACAAGTTGATTGTGTGAGAGCCATGTTTCAATAGAAAAGAAGGTGTTCTGAGTAAGGGCTAAGAGATCAGGGATGCTATGGGCAGTGGAAATTAGTGTAGAGTCATTGGCATATTAGAGGAGTGTTGAACAGTTACAGACAGAATGAAGTTTATTAGTAAAAATATCAAATGGGGGGGTAAGATAGACCCTTGTGGGACACCAGTGTTGACTGGACAGAAAGGGGAGAAAACTGTTTGCCAGCAAATGGATTGTTGCCTGTGGGAGAGGTAACTTGAGAACCAGTTTATGGATGAGTCAGAGAGATAGAGGTTGGAGAGTTTAGTTAGAAGTTTAAAATGAGAGACAGTGTCAAAGGCCTTAGAGAGATCAAGGAATAGGCATGGACTAGCATGTTGTTGTGTTGAGCCACTGCAACTGTTTGAGTAAAGGAGACCAGTGTTGTGGAAGCACTATTGTGGGGTCTAAAGCCATGTTGGGTGGAAGTTAGTAGGTTATTATTGAGCAGGTGTTTAAGTAATTGGGAATGAATACACTTTTCCAGTATTTTGGAGATGGGGACAGGTTGGCAATGGGCCTGTAGTTGGAAGGATCAATAAAGTTACTGCCCTTGTGAAGAGGGATTGTGTAGAAGGATTTCCAAATATCAAAGACTCAGGCTTCTGAAATGGAATGATTTAGAAGTATGCAGACAGGGTAGGTGATGGATTTTGCAGCCACTTTGAGAAAGTAGGAAGGTAGATTATCAGTGGAGGGGGAGCAGGGTTTCAGTTTGAAATGGAGAGATTTGATGAAGGAAGTAGGTACAGGTTTGAAAGAGAAGGTATTGAAAGGTGTTAGTTTGGGGGATGAAGGAGGGGTGGGGGAAGTATTACTGTTATGGGTAAGTTTTTGGATTGTTTCTATGAAATAGTTGTTAAGTAGGGTGGCAGCTTCAGTAGTAGAATGATGTGGGAAAGGGTTGGGAGTTGAAGGATTGCCGGGATAAAGAAGATGATTAATGGAAGACCAGAATTTTTTAGGATTTTTATGTAGGTTAGCTTGGTTGGAGCTGAAAATGTTTTCTTATCATTATTGACCAGCTTTTTGGACAGGTTCCTAAGCTCTTTGTATCGTAGAAGTAGAGTAGGGGTCTTACAACATACAATATCTCAACAACTACTCAAGTTATGCACGTACTATCATCAGCATTTTACTCATCCAGCTGAGAGCTTTCATATGAGGCTAAGGAGTTTTGTCTGTGTTACTTCATTGTTGAGGTATTTAGAAAAATGTGAAAATTATATATATATAAATTAATATCATAAAAACAGCAGTCAGTATCTATTTACTTGCACTGGACAAAGGTCAAGTATTAACGCAGTTGAGTTTGCCATTGTCTAACCTTTAAGATTAAATCTTTTAAAGCCTTGTACATACCATGGTTTTTGAATTACTGATGCAAATATGAACAAGCAATATCTGATGCCTATGGGCATTGGTAGGAGTTAACTGCAGATGCACCTGGAGGCATCACTTGGATGTAATGAGTTAAGTCAACTACAAAAATCTTCCCTTCAAAACATTATTGTTCACACTGAATTCTATTAAATCATGAGAGTGCCCTTGTACCTTGGAACTCAATTATTTTGGTACGACAACCCCCACCTTAATTTCTTCTTCTTCCATTTCATGTTTCTATTCATTTTTCATATTTTCCATTGCTTTTCATAGGTTTAAAGGTTCATAGGTGTTTACTAGGTTAAAGACCACAAGGGCCTTTTTAAGCCTAGTCATGCATCCAGAATCTCTGACAAGTTCTGGTAACCTTGATAAGTGTAAGCAGGGGCTTGGGAGATAAAACATTTACAAGCAGTGGCCTGGGAAATGAACCATTTAAAGGTTGCCTCAGTCCATTAGAAACATAGGTGCCAAACCAGGGATGCATTTCCTGTTGCCCATCCAATTGCCCAAGGTGCACTTGAATTGGGTTATGGAAGAATTCTGCTTCACATGGATGGGAAGCTTGTTCCAGAGTTAGGGTAGTCTCAGAGATACATACTTGTCTCTCAAGCAGGTCCTATTTATATCACAGGCAAGGTTTAAGTCTTTAGAATGGGTGATTGTGGTGCTGTTTGTTTTGTGGCTATGCAGAAGGTCCATCAGAATGGGGTCTGACAATGCTCTATATGCCAGGCATAGAGCTCCCCTCAAAAGTCTTTAGGATGCAGAATACAGGGATAGGGCCTTGAGGTCATCTGCATAGGACACTTTACTTATGCCTTGTATTCTTTTAGTGATGAACCCCTGTGGACATTACAGTTGTTGGATATGCCTGGTTAGGTACATACCAAAGGGGGCATTGTGCTCAATGATTGGTCTGATGAATGCTGAATTCAGTGGAACAATGACTTCCTTGGACCTAGATGCCATACCTTTGTTTATAAGTTGTGCAACATAGAATGATTTCCTCATTACTGTAGACACATGATGGTCAATGGCTAGATTACTGTCTATGGTTAAGTCTCTGGCTACTGGGTCGACTCTAAGGGGAGTGTTGTCAATATGATAGTTACCAGGGGTGGATGACTTCTCAATGGATACTATTATGCATTTCTTGGCATTTAGTTTTGTCTATAGTTCTGACACCAGTTGTTTGTCTGTGCCACCCCTTCCTGGAGAACATTTGTGTCAGTCTGGGATTCAATGACAGCTCCTAATTTGCAATCATCTGCAAATGTAGTCAGCCAGAGACCATTGACATTGGCCTTGACTTCAGAGAAGTAAATGCCAAAAAGGAGCGGTCCAAGGACTGACCCCTGAGGAACTCTGCTTGTGACTGGCCTCTTTGTAGAGGTAGACTACCCAATTCTAACTTTCTTGATCCTGTCTGTGAGCCAGTTGGCTATCGATTGAGTGACATATGGGTTTGTACTTAATGTCCTGAGTTCGTCAATAATGCTCATGTGGGGTATTGTGTCAAATGCCTCAGCCAGGTCAAGGTAGGCAGTGTGAACGATTTTGTCCTCATCTTCATATAGTCTAGGGAGGTAAGTCTCAGGTTGTTTACACCCACATGGACTATGACTGAGTCATACTGCTACTTGTAGTCCTCTGGCCTGAGTGTGTGCATAATGTGGCAGATCCTAGCCCCTGATAAACAACTGATTGTGACTTTCTCCTTAATCAACCTGGTGAGAAGGACATCAGTGTGTTTCAAGATGGAGTCTCCAATGACCAGAATGTCGGATTATGTGGTGGCTTGTCTTATGGGCTTAGAAGTAGAGGCTCCCTGAGATGTGACTGCATGTGCTGATGTGGGTGCTGTTTGAAAGAGTGTGTTTGGGGCTGCTGAGTGTATTTGTTACATGTACTTCATCTAGGAGGTCGTTGGGGTTTAGGAAGGTCACATTTAAGTGCCTCAGCATAAGTTGGTCTATACGTATGCTTTGAATTGTATGTGATGGGTGCAGCGTGTGTACTGGTGACAGCCTTATTGACATTAGGGATACTTTTATGTAAGAGCTTTGCCTCCAGTGACATTGTGTAAATGCATCTCTTACATACCATATCAGTTTGGTTGAAAAATTAACTGGTTGTCAGTAAACATGAGGAAATGTATGCATTGCCTCAGGATGCCCATATCCACTGAGCTGGTAACTAAGATAGTGGGAAATTTCATATCCAAGGCAACAGATCCATTTTTATTGATTAGACAGTTAGACTGAGAATATAAGGCAATGTTAGGAGAGTCCGGTTTGCAACTCTGGGGACAGTGCTTGTCACTGCAAACTAGTTGCCCTGTGTGCAACTAGGTAATGGTGAAATTTCAATCATGGTTTTACAGGAAAAATATCACTCAAGGTGTTTTTGTCTATATAGGTCACTATCAAACACTTGAGGTGAAACTAATAAGTATACCCTGAAAATTAAAGGATGAAGTATTTAGGCAGATATTCTGAAGTTGCAAACAAATCAAGCAGGACTTAGCTTGTCAAAAATGATGAAAAGAGGGGAGTTGAGTGAATGGCTACTGCCTGACTATTACTAATGCTGGTCTTACCACAGCTTCACTCTGCTGGGTTACAATGCTCCTTTGCTTTTCCTCTCATCAGAAGCAAAACATTAGCACCAATCCCAAGGTAAGAAGCAGCTCACAGCCTGTTTGGTGATCCCAAATCTTGTCTCAGATGATCCAATGGTCTGTAGGCTTGCTGCAGCCTTTTCCTGGTAGATGTCTTGAACAGCAACTAGACTAGTCAGGAATGTCAAGCACAGACACTCACTGCACATTTAGAAACAGTCAGGAATGAATGCACTCTGCTCCTTCTCTCACCAGGAGCAGAATATAAGCACAAATGCCAAGCTGTCACCTATGAAGCAGTTATCAGGCTTTCTGGTGATCAGCATTCTCCAGGAAACAATGTCCCTGTGCCCCTTCTCACAACAGAAAACAGCAGAAGCACTAATCCCAAGATGACTACTGAGAGGCAGAATGTGGGCTCTGCAATAATTGGTGGTCTTGCAATAGATGTTGCAGATTTTAAAGGTAAGAAGATAAAAATGGATTACCATCCTAAGCACTGACGTGCACTAAGCAGTTAGATATGAAAGAGGGGGTAACTTAAGTTTTAGCTGTCTAAGTAGAGAGCAAAATAGATTGAAAGGAGGTGAGCACTTTGTATTCTAGTTCTATGGAATACAGTAGGATAGCCAATAAATGTAAATAGTTGAAGGGGACTAATTTTACAAAATTATAGTTTTGTGCTTAGTCATAACAGACAAAGAAAGGGAAGGGGAAGGATATATGTGGTCAAATTAACATAAGAAGCAGGGTGTGACAAAGGAGGCACTGCCAGCACAGCTAGCTGGAATTCTGTAAATAATTTTATGTCATTTGTGAATATCAACATGATTCATTTAAGATGTTTGTGTTACAAATGTATTAAAGCTATATGTCATATAAGATAGTTTGTACAGCCATGTGTGCTGAAAAGTTATTTTACAAAGTGCTGTTTGAAATGTATCCACAGTGTACCCTACTGGAGTAGAACAGAAATGTACATACGCTATTGCAACTTTTTAAATGTATATATTTTAACAGGGGAAACTGGAATACAGAAGGTTAACTTGGAAAACTTCAGAAAAATAGCTTTAATTAAACTTCAGAAAAATAGCTGAAATTAAATTACTTTATGGCCATGCAATTAAAAGATGTTATCTTTCAGTTTCAGTGCAGTAGGAGACATAATGTCTGTACTAGAGAAGTTTTCTGTATTGTCTTGGAAGTGTTTTATTGTTTTATGACTTCCAGGATCTGCACAGATCTGAGAAAAAGCCCTTGTGTATGTATTTTCACAGGTGGATGCTAAATACTGCTAGCTTTCAGCAGTGGGGGTTTTACCTGAGATAGAGTCAGATGACAAGAAATGATGTAATTCTGCAAGCTATCCCAGTAGTAATATTTGAGATATTAATTTAAGGATTCCCCGAGAGACAGAGACTGCATCAGCTACAGGATCTATTCACCACATCTGCCTTGCTCCTCTAATTAAGTAAGTGTACTAGGGTATAGTAATTCTCTTAGGTATGGTCAGGAATATAACAAAGCTTAGCTTAGATATTTTCTTTGTTTATTTGAGACTGTCCTGCAATGTTGTTTTAAATACTTCCTGTGATTTTGAACTCTGCTGTTATTGTAAATATATATTTAGCATTGTCTTGTTCTTCTATTATTTATTATTAAATATATTTAAACCTTTCATTGTGGCTGATCCGTCTAGAGATAGTTAAGTTCTGATAGTACTTGCATATTTATTTGGTGATACTGTGGGCCACTCCTAATAGCCTTGCTCTTGATTAAACTACCATTTCTATTGATAGTAACATTACACAGTAAGATTGGATACCCTTTGTTAAGAGCCTTAAAGTAGCTAATAAGGAGCTGGCTGGTGGAAGTAATAACTACCTTATAGTCTGGGCAGAAGGGGGCATAGCTAGTAAACCTGTGCCAGCCTTCCCAGGTGTGTGAGTGTGTGTGTATGTAAAACGAATCTCCAAGAGTATGTGTGTCAGCTACTTGGGCAGGGACGTGAAGCACTGGTTGGAAAGAGAGAGTGTTGGAGGTATTGGCTTGACCACTCAGCTGAGATATCAACTCTATAGCTTTGCCAGTGGAGAGTCTTATTGGCGATCTGGAGAAAGAGAAAGAAACCAGCCCCAGACTGACTGTGGTCTCTGTGTGCTCTTAAGGAAAATTGCACTTGATGCAGAGAGCTGCATCTGGAAATACTGTGTGGACCTGTCATCCTCTGATTGTATGTCCCCCACTGTTGCCAGTGGTGAGGCCTGAGGCTCCTTGATTACTGGGCCAGTGGTGAGGCATCACACAGTGAATTATAAAGACAGTTTTGTTTAGCAACAGTGCAGCACCAGGGAGGGATGATGAGAAAAAATTCTAGTGTAACTGACAAGACACAGCCATGGTCTCTTTCCTTGTTTTAATATGCAGTTAAAAGCAGAATGCAACTAGGAAAGAGACACAGCTGTGATCTCTTTCCTAGTTTTAATATGCAATTAAAAGCAGAATACAAGTAAAACACAGTGTAAAGAAAACAAATCACTGTTTACAAAATAGTAGAAGGCAATAAGTAATACAAATATAAGAAAGCAAAAGCAAATTAACCTTTCCCTCACAGCAAGTTGTGGCAGAGTCTGGGTGAGCTTTTCCTTAAAATGAATTAATACAATGTCCTATATAGACATCTTGTTTTATATTAGTGTTACAACAATACTATAAGGTGAGATGCATAGATTTCATCCTGCACTGTTGAGTTCTGTTAATCTCTCTTCTTGGCTGATTGTCTACATAAGACTATAATCCTGCACTACATTTGTAGTAATGTGCAGTGTGATGACTAGTTCAGCAGCATTCATTTTTTTTCTTCAATGAGAAATATTATGAATGTGCTGAAAACTCTGCAAGGGCAGTTTTGCAATGTATGATCATTATTAAACATCTACTGAGAAAATGCAGTCATTTTGCTACCTATCTTTGGCACAGAATACAGTACTGTGTTTGCTGACAAGATGTCTTCATTATTCTACATTAAGCAAAATAAGTATAGTTTAAATTACTAGCCCTGTAGGCAAAATAGGTCATCTAAAAAGAGCTAAGGTCACTTTGTGTCTGGTTCTAATTGCATGATTAATGTTATCATATTGTGAACGGCTTCCCTTTATTGCAGTTGTTTTATAATTGATTTTTATCTCATTAGTTGCCTGCAAGTGCATCATTTTGAGCTAAATGCTGTGTAACATAAGGGTAATGGATGGCTAAATAAGGTATGCATTCATTCATTCATTCATGCAGTGCATTTATTTGTTTATTTATTTATTTGTCTTATTTGTTTAAGGATAAAGGTAATGCCTGGTTATATATGTTATTTATTTGTCTGTTTATTTATTTATTTTTGTTAACAAGGAGAATGAACTTTCTGAATTGTTCTTTACAGCCAAAGGCAAGGCACTATTCAAATGCAAATGTGGATGATAACAAAAGTATGTAAGGAAGTTAACAGGAACAGAAGACGCATAAATAGGTGACCAAAGTAAGGCAAATAATGATAGTCAAATAATCCAATGAGAAAAGAGCAGGGGCAGAAACTGATCAGTTATTTAAGTGATTCTACAGTTGTTGAGAAAAGAGCTGTGCCTGCTTGATTTTGAATTCAGTTACTGCAGTGGTCACTATGAACCCTCAGGTCAAAAAGTGTATGGTGTGGCCACAAGACAGGGGGAAAAGACTTGTCTCTAGCTTTAAGGCATGTGCTTGGAATGGTTATAGTATCCACACTTGAGAAGTGCACATTTCTGTGTAGGTGGTTCAATAGAAAAAGTACTGTTAAACAGAAGACAGTAATCAACAAACTATCAGGTCTAAGCAAGCAGCCCAAGAACTGTGTCAGTCTGTTTTTTTCTGGGAAGACATTACATCATTTTCGTCATAGGTGAAAATTGGAATACTGATGCTGTCTTTCTGGAGCTGGGGAATCAGTTTTGCAGGATTTATAAAACTGTGGCTGAGAATGGGGCAGCAGTGATTTTGAGCGATCATGCTTCATTTATATCATGGATCACTGTCTTATGGCTTTCTGCAGCTGGACATAATAATCTGTTGTATAACAGGTCCTAGTTTGGTTATTTTATGGAATAGTTGAGGTGTGACTTCCGAACAACAGCTACAGATCAAACCATAGCTACAGATATATATAAGTCAGTATTTTCTGATGTTTAGTATATTCAGATGTTTCCAACTCAGGGCATTTACTTTTAACTAGATATGTTATAGTTTAATCAATTTTTATAACAAAAAATGGACTTTAATCATTTAGTCTATGGTATGAAAGGCACCAGCTACAGACAGTTCTCCCCTTTGTACTTTCGCAGATACCTCAGTATATCTTTAGGTAATGAAGAAGGTTAGGCATTTTGAAAGAAATAGGTGTGGTGGCCATTTACTATGGCATCATGTTACTCCTGAGTCAGGGCTTTTGTCAATCCCAGTGCTCTACAGCTATTGCTATAGGATAAAACATCATGCTAACTGATTAAATGCTGTCCTGTGCCATGTTTCAGTGGATCCCGCATGGTGTCTGGGACAGGCAGGTGGGATCTACTCCTCTGAAGCTTCTATGAAAGTGCTGTATTACAGTGCCAGGTCTTATCAGATGTTGTCCATTGCTTTAATCTGGCAATTTTAACAGAAATGCCATTACATAGTAGTTATAGTTATTTTATGGCAGCTCTTATGCCCCCCTAGGGTTTTCTGTTATGCTGCACCATTGGCTAGTTTGGATTGGAAGGGATTGGTATTGTCTATCACTCAAAATCTGAATCAAGGAGACTCATGCTTTGGCTACCAGCTCATTTAAGTGTTCATGTCAAGAGTACAAGAACAAGCTATAAGCCCTTCCTCATTTAGTATCCATCAGGTACTATGAGAGTTTTCCTTCAAGAGTTTTCTAGCTTCCATGTCTCCTCAGTTTTGAGGTTACCTAACTGGATGCTTTTATGTTACTTGAGTATCCTGGTGGACTAGTAGGCTGTCACTATTGTAGATTTTTTTTTTTTGTATTATAAAGTGATTTGTGTTTCCTTCACTTCTTGTGCTACCCATCAGTATGGAAATACTTTGGACTTGGTTTCCTTGCTTGGAGTCATGAGCAGTGGTTTGTGGTGGAAATGGTTATTTGTTTGGACTACTGCCTGATTTAATTGGCCAGACACAGATCATACTATCTAGTCCAGACAAGTGCATTCTAGGAACTTTGGGTTGATTACCCAAGGGCAGTTTGCACTTTGCACCAGCAGCTTCAGAGAAGAAGTGCTTGTATGTTAATTTCATTGGTTGTAGAGGGATTGAGCCTGACTTTACCATGGTGGCCTGTGACTGATTAGTGATTCAGGCACTTGCAGGTATTGGCAAGGAGGAAGGCAGAACTGAGGAAACTCAAGCATGATTTCCTCACTTATGGGGAAAGAACTAGGCTAACATGTTGGGGACACAGGACATTCTCTAAGTCCCAGTAGAGATCAGAGCTATAAGCAGTAGCCATCCTAGGTGAACAAGTGTGACTGGGCATTGTTGCTGTCTTATAGGGGAGATTGGAGCACACCTTTCAAACCTTAGTTCACTGCTGTTATTATCCTAATAATATGTCATCAAACATGTAAGGAGGTAGCTCTTCTCTGTAACCCAGTAAGCAAGCCTCAGAGAGCAACAGTGTCACCTTTCTCAACTAGTAAACCCAACCCATACAGGTCACAATTCTGGATGATGCTACATTAATGGCAGATTGGGGAGGCAATGAACTAATAAGATGAAGCCATATTTTCACATTTCAACCAAACTTATGAATTGCCACAGAGTTTCAAAAAATGACAACTGTTTAGGCTTGAAGGTTTGTAATAGGGCTGCAATGGCATCTCTGTATGTACATCTATTAGTCCATAGTCATGCACTTTCAATCCACTATGTCCCAGGAAATGCATGGCATGATTTTGAGGTCAGAACTGTGAATTAGGAGTTCCAACTGAAGGCTAGATCATCAGTGGTGTGGCCCTGGTCAGTTTGAAGAAAGACATTTTTGTAAAATGATCATTGCTCAGTTTAGTGGAGGAGAAGTCCTAGAAGATGTCTAGATATTTTTCTGGGCAGATCGTTGTTGTGACAAATTGATAAGCTGCACTCTTCCAGGTGGTGTGAACACTGTGAAACATGCCTACCTTTTTTTCTGTAAATCATTGTGACCTTAATTGGTGACTTCATGTCAAGTTCAGAATACATTAGCTCAATCTAACCAACTTGCAGTTTGTTTTCTTCAATGTATCTCAATAACAAATAAATAATTAGTTTTGTGTTACTGTGGATACAGTGTACCATCCACATACAACAGTTTGTCTTACATAATTCACTGCAAACTTTCTTCCCCTGCAATTATTATAACACCCCATTTCCTTTCCTGCTATTCTTCCCTTCCTATTTTGCCTGTCTTCCCAGACCATGTCTTGTTTCTCCTTTAACCTATTTAACCATCTTCAGTTACTTTCACTTTTTTCTGCCTTAACACTATCACCCTCTATTCTTCTCTCCTTCATACTCCTCTTCTTCATCTATATCGTATATACACAGTACCCAGCCCACCTTTACCTCTGTGTTATAAAGCATACTCCAAATTGCTTTCATTGTATTTTATCCTTTCTGCACCACCTTAAAGCTCCATCACGTATGAATATTGTCTAACTACTTTGCTTCACGTCTCTGACACTCTGAAGTTTTCCACTGACCCTTCACTCCTAATCTCTGTGTAGTCCTATACCATCAGTTTAGCAGCTTTACATGTTGATCTCTCAATGGCCCTGATATGTTTAGAAACATTAGTAATCACTCATAGGTTGCCCATTGTAAGGTGAAACTCCAGTGGCAAAAGAAACACACCAGACTCCTCCAGCAGAACACAAATGAAATGGATAGACTGCAAATAGCATAGCGGAATAAACAAGAATAGTTTAATTTCTAAGTGCTCCCGTCTTCAGTAAAGGCATCATCAGAGATAAAAAAAATATTTAATGATGCCTTTACTGAAGGCAAAAGCACTTAGAAATTAAACTATTCTTGTTTATTCAGCTGTGCTGTTTCCAGTCTGTTCCTTTCAGTTGTGGTCTGCTGGAGGAGTCTGGTGTGTTTCTTGGGTCTATATTATAACATCGAAGTCTAACAACTTCAAATGTTATAATATAGAACCTAGTAGAGCGAACGCTGGAAATAGTGAAGCTGCAGAACACCAAATACTTTCCTAGGGAAAGTATTTGGTGGGGCTTTTCTGCAGCTTTGCTATTTCCTCGACTGTGGAGCGAAGATTATGGACCAGGTTAAAGTAAGTGTGCGAACGAAGGTGAGTGTGCGATTGGGCGCGGGTTAGGTGAGTTAGAGTTATGACGTGGGTCAGGTAAGTGTGCGATTGTGTGGACGGTGGACGTGAGGGTTAGGGTGGGGTAGGTGAGTTAGGGTTAGGGAGCGGGTAAGGTGAGTGTGCGATAGTGACGGACCTTAGGGTTAGGGTTGGGTTAAGGTAAGTGAATAGCTAGTGGTATATGTATGGTTTAGTGTAGGGTTTTGTGAAGTGTGTGTGTGTGTGTGTGTGTGTGTGTGTGTGTGTGTGTGTGTGTGTGTGTGTGTGTGTGTATTATTTATTTTGGTGTGCTTGTGTTGTGTGTATGTTTGTCGGAACTATTCTGACTGTATGGTTTTCTGGTGTTTCGCTCTACTGGGTTTGATATTATAACATTCGAAGTTGTGAGAATTCAATGTTATAATACAGACCCGTGTTTCTTTTGCCACTGGACTTTTAGAAACATTGCCATCTCATACACTTCTGCCACTTCTCAATACTCTTCCATAAACTTCTTCCCATTATCCATCTCTCCTTCACCTTAGTAAAGTCTCTTACTTCCTCCTTTTCCAGATCCCTGTATATCAGCCATATCCTCCCTGTTACTATACCTGCCCATTCACCTCCCATTTATTTATTTTTTTATTTCCTTTGTTAACTGGGCAAATGAACTGTACAGTTTTCAATCACAGCCCAGGCTAATGGCAACATTAAACATACAGGAATATATACAAGAACAAGAAAATAAATTATATAAATGCACAGTAATGGAATTGATATACAGTTATTACCTCAGCATTGCATTTCCCCTAAACAAGTACACATTACCTAATAAATCTGAACAATAAGAAAAGCATTTACTGAGAAAGACAGCAACACAAAAGTAATATTTATGATGATGATGATGATGATGATTACTCTAATACTTCCCTTTCTCATTTTCTGATATTCCCCTTTTCTCTACAACAACCCTTTTAATTTTCACCCCTATAAACTAGCCAGTCTCCAACTCTGAGACCAAAACTCCCCTTCACCTGCTTGAAGAACATATTTTGCAATCCCCCCCCCCTCTTCATGCTCCTGTTCTTTGTATCTCAACCCTGTTTCATCTTAATCCCTCAACACTCTCCTAACTACTTGCTGCTCTCTCTCACTCAATGTGTTCCTGATTCTAGTCCCTTATGTCTTTCCCTCTCACACCATCTTTCATAAACTTCCTTATTCCTGATTCCATAAACTTTCTCTGTTTCTCAGAAATTGTTCCTTACCTCTCATCAGTATCCTCCCTAAACTTCCATCTAAACCTATTATTTTCCATATCTGTCAGTCTTTGTACAACATTCAGTGCTACAGTGTACCTCTTAAACTCAGACAGGACCCTCTCCTACCAACTTTCTGTCCCCCATACTTTTCTTACCTTTCCTACTGTCTCCTCTCCATACAAACCTATTACATACCTTCTTTATTTCCCTTACTCATATCACCATTGGATTAAACTGTAGATCCCTCATCATGGCAATTACCAGCAGTAGTACCGTTGCCCTTGACATTCCTATTCTTTCACTTTGCATATTCACCCTACTGGCCATTAATCCAGCATTCCCTGTATAATGTCCCTTAACTCCTCCCAGTTTGTCCTCCTGTTTTCTCCTGTTCTTAAATAAAGTTTCAGGCAAAATATTTCCCACTCCCTTTGGAGCATGGCAACCCTACCAGGTGGTGTGTCTTTTATCCCTATTATTAATGATGTATTGGGATATAATACCAAACCCAATTGCTTTCCCAGCTCTATCTCTTCACAGATCTGTAGTAGCTGAGGTAACATCTCATGCACATCCTCCAGTAATAGCATACATTAATCCACTTGTGATCTCATCTACAGTCACCAACAGTAGCATACAGCAAACCACTTGTGATATCCTGTATATCCTCCAGTAATAGCATATAGTAATCCACTTGTAATCCACTCTACATCCTCTAGTAATAGCATACATTAATCCACTTGTGATCTCCTGAACATCTTCCAGTAATACCATATAGTAATCCACTTCTGATGTCCTCTGCATCCTCCAGTTAATAGCATACAGTAATCCATTTGTGATCTCATCTATGTTCTCTAATAATAGCAATCCACTTGTGATCTCATCTACATCCTCCAATAACAGCATACAGTAAACCACGTGTGATCCCATCTACATTCTCCAGTAGTAGCATACAGCAAACCACTTACGATCTCCTCTACATTCTCCAGTAATAGCATACAGTAATCCATTTGTGATTTCCTCTACATTCTCCAGTAATAGCATACAGTAATCCACTTATGATCCCATCTATGTTCTCTAATAGTAGGAATTGACTTGTGATCTCATCTACATCCTCTAATAACAGCATACAGTAAACCATGTGTGATCCCATCTACATTCTCCAGTAGTAGCATACAGCAAACCACTTATGATCTCCTCTACATCCTCCAGTAATAGCATACAGTAATCCATCTGTGATTTCCTCTACATTCTCCAGTAATAGCATACAGCAATCCACTTGTGATCTCTATGTCCACCAGTAATAGCATACAGTAATCCATTTGTGATTTCCTCCACATTCTCCAGTAATAGCATACAGTAATCCACTTGTGATCTCCTCTATGTCCTCCAGTAATAGCATACAGTAATCCATTTGTGATTTCCTCCACATTCTCCAGTAATAGCATACAGTAATCCACTTGTGATCTCCTCTATGTCCTCCAGTAATAGCATACAGTAATCCATTTGTGATTTCCTCTACATCCTCCAGTAATAGCATACAGCAATCTACTTGTGACTCTAATAGCAATAATGCATCTAAACAAGCTGCATATATTTTTGCCATGGTTTTCACATCACTATTTATAAACAATTGCCTCTTACATTGATTTCAGTAGTCTTTCATCTTCCCCTATGCCATTAAGTAAATTCATTAAATAATCTCCTACTGGTAATCCTACCAATTTACAATATTCAGTTGAGAAATCATCTGGACCATTCGCCTTGCCCTTTTCATATATCTAATCACTGCCACCACCTCTCTGAAGCTCATTTCTTAATGCATCTTTTCCCTATCCCCCTGAGTTCTGGTCTCTCCCATTCTTGAAACTGTAACTGA
This sequence comes from Protopterus annectens, assembly GCF_019279795.1. Taxonomy (NCBI): domain Eukaryota; kingdom Metazoa; phylum Chordata; order Ceratodontiformes; family Protopteridae; genus Protopterus; species Protopterus annectens. The sequence goes on along the minus strand of NC_056726.1, from coordinate 642,604,495 downwards.
TATGAGTCTCATCATCCATAAAAAATCTTTGCAGAAGTCCCTAAATTTCCTTTATCTCTTTATTCTTGTAATTCTTCTACGTCAACCAGTTTCCACTCCTGTTGCCCATGCTATCTTCTTTGAATTTGTACACTACCAACTTCACATGAATTTTCCCCTCTATTTCTCTCTGTTTGTCCCCTCAGCTCTACTTCTGATTGTACTTTTCCTCTTGAATCTCTTCCAACTCTTCCTGCAGCTCATGAATGTACTCCAGTCCACTCATTCTCTCTTTCTCTACATGCCCCTCCTTCTCTTAGTTAATGTCTCCATTATTATTTCCCTTATTCAATCTTGGTGACATCTACTTTGGTATCCTCAATATCTCCTGACTGCTGCCCTTGAAGCAGGCTTGGTTCCTCCTTAATTTCTGTCCGTCTCTTTTGTGATTTATTCCTTTAAACTACCTCTCTAACCATCTCTTATAACAATTCTGTCTCATCTATGCCTCTCCAGTTACCTGTGTTCCATCTCCACATTTCTAATTTCTGCCTAATCCATTTCTATTAGTTTAAACCAAGGAATGATCTGAAACTTCTCTTTCAACTAAGACAATAGCCTCCACCTTGCATAAAGTTTCATCACCCACTAATATTCTACTCAACCTATTTATCTGTTTGCTTTAATGTCTGCTAAATGTAAACTGTTTCTCCCTTCCCTATATTTTTCTCCATGCATCTAATATAACTATCTGGTTTGTACATTTCCTTAACTTTTCTGACATTCCAGGTTAAGCTCTGCCTTCCCATATAGCCTATCTAAACTTGACTCTAAAACTCCAGTGAACTTCTCTGCCCATTTCACTCTAGTTCCTCTGTATCTCACCCATTTAATTGCCTCTACACAAATATTTATTTATACTCCACTTCAATTTGTGCCATATTATGATCCACTGACTACCCCGTATCCTCAAAAGTTCCTCTACAAAGCCCATACTTGGAAATCATATATAGCAATTATGAACATGAGCAGAATCAAAATGTATAAGAAGTCATATAGTTAGGCAGTATGGAATAGCTGGAAGGGGGTGGTGAAAGTTATAGGTCAGGATAATAAAAGTGTAGTGTATGTTGGTAAAAGAAGGTTTAAATCAGGGGTCTATTCTGGCAAATAGGGTTTTAACCTGGAGATGAGCTGGACCAGAGTTAAGAATTGGATAGAAATTCTTTAAGAGTGTGTTTAAAAATGTAGATTGGACATAGATTTAACGGGGACTGGAACTGGGTTTAAGGATTTGGCTACAGAGCTGCAGTAAATACTTAGTCCAGAAGATTTTAAAGGTTTGTAATATATAAAAATGTTGTTTATCAGTTGATCAGAAGAGACTGTTGCAGTGGTAGCTGTGCAGAAGGATTCTAAGAACTGGGCCAGCTGATGGACTTCATATTATTTTATGGGTGGTAAATTATTCCTGGTGTGTAGTGACACTGATAAATGGTATTTACATATGCAATATGATTGTTCACAATCATATTACTTTGCAAAATGCATATTAATCTTCCCAACTTTCCCCATTAATAAATAAAAGTGAATATGACCACCCACAGTGGCAATTTAACTAAACTTCTTGCTTTGCTCTACTGACTAGTCTCCTATTTCAAACTGACTAGTGGCACCACTAAAATATTTACTTTAGAATTTCACAGCTACTAAAATATATAGCTTAATCAGAAAATGTAGATATAATCTATTTAAACATAGGAAACACATTTAATTCCAAATTTCTTATTTATAAAGCATTACCTGTTTTTTCAGTCGGTGATAACATTATTAACATTTACTTTGTACATGTCTTTACACATCCTTTGATAACCTTGGTGAGCTTAGAGGACATTCCACACATAATTTCACATGTAAATATGTTAATTAGTATTTTAGTTCATATGAGAATTATCCTAAGCCACCCATTGTCTATAGTAGGGCTTCCACCTTCTCTTCTTCTAAACAAAATCTTATCTAACTCAGAAATCTGAGCTTCAAATACTTCATCTTTTTATCCTTCAAACTCTGGTCTTCCTGTTCCTCCACTGACTGACTCTTTCTGCTACCATTAGATCTTTCTATCTAAGCCTTGGGGACATTACCCTTATGGACCATCATCTGCAGACCTCCTTGTGCATGTGATGGTTTCCTTACGCTCAGACTACTGCAGCTCCTTATGCCTTGTGGGCTGCCTGAATCAGAAATGGATTTTCTACAGATGGTGCAAAACACTAAGACTTGCTACTTACATGATTACCTTGGTACCATCATATTGCATATGTCCTGCATAGCTTGTTGTCATTTATATCATGGATCATCTATAAAGTGCTGTTCGTCATTTATGGGGTTCTCCATGTCTTGGGTTCCCTGACTTTGGACAGCTGCTTGCATAGTATCTGTCATTCCATCCCCTGTCCTTAGCCACTGCGGAGTTACTCATTATTCCAAAGTTGTGGCTGGAATCTTCAGGTATCCAGTTGTTGCTTTTCAGTGACCACAGCTTTGCATCTGTTGCAAGGGTAGCCAAGAGAATCCTTTTAAGCTATGTTTAAAGTCAAATATATTCAGGATTTGGGCTTGCTTACAATGCCAGACCCTGAACTTTTAAGGCAGAGATCAAAACCACTGAGATGCAGTGATATCTGTAGGTTAACCAATAACTGATGGCTACTCATTTTGTCCTTACAGTTTATGATGAATTTCATCTAGGGGAGAAATCTGTTATACTTTTTGAAGGCCCACTGAGGCTCCAGTACTACTGAAATGGCATCTTCTTGGGGTAGTAAGTCTTCCCAGAAATTACTTCTACTAATTCACACATTGGTTGGCACAGTGGTGTAGTGGTTAGTGCTGTCGCCTCACAGCAAGAGGCTCTCTGGTTCAATTCTTGGCTGGGGTGCCTTCTGTGTGGAGTCTGCATGCCCTCCCTGTGTTTCTGTGGGTTTCCTCTGGGTGCTCCGGTTTCCTCCCACATTCCAAAGACATGCAGTAGGTGGATTGGACACTCTAAATTGGCCCTAGGTGTGAGTGTGTGCATGTGAGTGTGTGGTGCACCCACTGACAAGGTTTGGGACTCGGGTAGCAAGCCAACCCAGTAAAACCTGTACTTGTTACGGAAATGATGAGTACTAAAGGGCACTCATTGCCCAATGTGCTAAATACATGGAAGTGAATGCAGGAATTCAAACATTTGATTACTGACTGTCTATGTAGATGGTACTTTCAGTGCTGTTTTCCTGCACTTCCCATAAAACTGGAATAGAAAAGGTATCTCCATAGCTAAAGCAGGGTAGGACACCAGCAGTATTATATTGATATAAATGGATAATTAGAGTCCATCATGCATCATAACTTATTTTAGATGTGATTGCTTATCATTTTAGTTTTGATGTCTTTCTATTAGATGACATTTCAAAGGAAAATATAGTGGCATGCTCAGTTTTACAGAGCTTATTGTTACATTACCTGACCATATTCAGAAGTTAGCAGATTCTCTTTATATTGTAATGCCATATGACTAAGTAAATATGGATAGAAAATGCTAAACTTTCCAAAATAATAAACCTTATGTTCCCTTTTATTACCCAAATAGCTTTAAGTTCTAATCTGTCTTCAAACTTAAAAGTAAATAGTATTTCAAGGCCACTGACGTGTGTACATCAGTAAAGCTCATTGGTGGCTTAGTCAACCTTCTACTTACTCATATTAATTTCTGAACTAAATCGGGATATGTAGAAGAAAAAAAAGGTTAAATCTGGATCATTTCCACTAATACTATTGCTGAGTGACTATAAATGATTTCTGTATGTTGTTACCAGGGTATGCATTTTGAAATACAAAAAACAAAACAAAAAACTAAAAGACAATTCAGATAATATATTTCAATACATTTAAGTGATGTAAAAGAGGTATCAATACCAATTCACTAAGAATAAAAAATGCTAAGTCTAGTAGTCATAATAGCTTTAAAAATGTCCATGCCTGCAGTCACTCTTAATTAGCATTGCTAGAGAAGGTAATGTTGATACTGTCCTTTTAGAGATGGATGCTAGGTTGTGGTGTTAACCGCTGTCTTTTAAATGCTCAGGTCTTTTTTGCCATTTTTAGAACTGACCCAAGATTAATTAGAAATGTTAACTGAAGTATCAGAGAGTTTCTTAGGTATTTTATATATAGCTATAGCAATCTAGCTGTGTGTGTGTGTGTGTGTGTGTGTGTGTCCATTTGCTAACAAGATAGGCCCACTAGATGCAGAATTCCTTTTCAGGGGCAACGTGGGGGCAGTGACTGGTTAAATGACTTCCACAAGGTCACCCAGTAGGCAACTGAGGCCTGAAGGAATCAAACCCTGTACCACAGGTACTACTGTTCACATCCTTAACCCTCTGTACCAATTGCCTAAGAGATGTAGATATTGATACTGATACAGATTTAGGAGAGTTGACATGTTATTCAGTTTTTGGAATGCAGCTAAAAGTAATTAAAAAGGTTATCTAATTTATCACTGAGGATTTTGTGTGTGTTTATATTTTATCTATAACTATCTTTTAATCTGTCTACATCTGTGTATGTGTGTGTGCATGTATGCACTTGTGTTTGTGTGAGAGTGTGTGTGTAGATATAGATATAAATACATATACCTATATAGATAGACAATAGATACAAGCGTGCTGAAATGTTATTTGACTTTTCAGACTGTAGAGTGGCTGGTTCACAATGTATTTCATATTTAGTTAATAAAAGTGGATGCATTTTTATTATAATCATTATTTCTAAAGGTTTGCTGATCATCACAGTTATATAAAAAAATTCTGGTCATTAAACTAGTTCAATGAAAAGTGATCCAGTAAATAAGTGGAGTAGCGCATTTGCTATCTCTATGGTTCAGTTCAAGGAAATGGCTCGACTGCTCATGCCAATTCTGACTATGTAAAGCTTGAATCTTTTTAATGTAAATATCTCAAGTCCAGATTAAAAAATCTGCTTAATTTTTAATACTGTACCAGCTACTAGCAGGAGAGGCCACAATATTTTGCTTATTGGACATGGACAAACCACGGATGGATGAGCTATCACATATTTTTAATTGGACAAACATGGAACTAAGTGTTATAATGGCCTAAATGGATCATTTTGTAGTTCAAAGCAAGCAAAGGAATGTATATTATGAGAGGAGCCATTTCCAATTCTGTAAGACTTTCCTTGGCCCCCGGTTGCAATTGTCTAACAAGTTCAAATGGATCTGAGAAAACATTTAAATATCACAATCAATCATGGAATATGTGCTATTCTTATTCAGATACCCATATATGCTTTCAAATCCCTTACATTCAGATTTTTTTTTGGCTGGCAGTGTTTGTTTAAAAACTTGTATACACTTTGTATGCTTGGATTTACATTTCCCAATGTCTCTACATCTTGTTGGCATTGCAGGATGGGTGACCTGGAGACATGGAGGCATACGTTCTAGAACTGCCCAACTCTAGCAACTGAAAAAGGAAGCACAGGGAACATGTAATGCATTATGGCCTAGCCATATAAGGTTATAGCTCTCCTTTTTTCTTATAGGTTTATTTATTTATATTTGTTTGCCGGGGTAGTGCACTGATCAGTATTGACCAATTTCAGGCTGAGCCCTTGTGAAATACAAAAATTTCACTAACAAAAATACAGAAATGTAAGCCATAACAGAGTAATTCAGACTAATTTCATAGAAACAAATGTGTATACACTGTAGTGAACAACCACAGTGCAATGCACAATCAAGAAAAGTATAATGTACAACAAATACATTAGTCTCTTATGTGGTCAATCTTCAGTGAATCTTGAAAAAGGAGAAGAGATTCAGAAAGGAAATAGGTTAGGTGATATCCTGTGTTGAAACAGAAGCATTTGGCTTGGCTGAAGTGCTTTCTGAGTTGCATTCTGAATTTGAAATAAATGTTTATTTTCTTTTTTTTCAAAAAGATTTTATTATTTTAATGCCTAAGAAATATTATAACTATGGAATACAAATTAAAATAGACCAAAACTGAAAGATAGCCCAAACAATAACAAGAAAACTATTTACAAGGGTGTCTGCTAAAAGATGAAAACAACTTATTCCAACATTATTTACAAAATTTTACTTGTTTGTTTAGTAATTCCTTAAGTTTTAACCAGGTGTTGTAGGAAGTGGTTACTCTGGATGTTCTCATCTTGTCAGAAGTTTGTAGTGACAGACCTCTGTTGCCATACTTACAAATTCTTTTATTGTAAGAGTTTGTTCACGTTTTCATTTCTTAGTGATTGTCTCCTGGCTATAGATAATAAGCTCCACAACAAAGGATAATTTTCTTTCTTTATACAATCAGGTATCAGTGAATTGAACAGAATTAAAGATTTAGTTAGAACAAATTTGTCTGTGAATAATGATTGCAAAAAACATTAACCTTATCCCAAAATGGTTTGACAGTTGCACAATCAATAAACATATGTTGTCAATCAGCTTTTTACATTTCCAACATAAGATTTTCTTTTTATATATTAGTTCAACTGTGTGAGGTGTTATGAATACTCTGTGAATAAACTTCCAAGAAAACAATTTCCAGCTTAGGGAGGAAGTAGTCTGTTTAGAAGAATTCAAGATATTATTTTCATCCTCCTTCGTAGGTTTATAGCTATTTATAAATTGAAATAAAGTCCCAGTTTTGTTTGTTTGTGTCTTTCGGCTTTTCCCGGTTAGGGGTCGCCACAGGGGAACTCCAGTCTGCTAATGATTGGCAGTAGATTTTTATGTACTGGCTTGCCTGGCCTAATGCACAACCTTCAACGAAGGAACGCCCATTCACGCATGTCGCTACACAGAAGACGCTCTAACTGAGAATCGAACGGGCAACATCTAACTGTGAGGTGACAACACTACCGCAGCACCACCACATATTTTAGACAACAAACTTTTATAGTTATTCATTGATTTATCAACATTATCATTAAATCTATAAATTTAGGAATATTATTTCTTAGCGACAATTGCATTCATTTTATCCTACTTTATATAGCTAGTCTAAGGTTCTTTATATCTAACCACATGCTTTTATCCAAATTAAATCTTCTTATTATGTTTTTTGTGCTTTGTAGTTTACTTCTATCCATAAGCTGATGCCAAACAATCAAGTTATTTTCTTTAAGTTTAAGCATTGTTTCCAAGTTAAACGTATACAAGTTATTTTGTGTAAATGCTATTGAAAATATCAAAAATAGCCAAGCTTTAATGTCTGGGTGTTTATAAATATAGTTTTTGAATGTCTTTAATGTTGAAGTTTTATATATATATATGGGTTCCCTATGTTAGGCCGACAGCACAGAAGATTGACATTCAAAATACAGATGCCAGAAGAACGATGAAGCAGATGACCGATAAGTCATAATCCCAACAGCGAAAACACAGACAGGGGTAACTTGTGAGTGTGACCCGGTAAGTGTGCGATAGTGAGGGACTTAGGGTTAGGGTGCAGGTAAGGTAAGTATGCGATAGTGAGGGACTTAGGGTTAGGGCGCGGGTAAGGTTAGTGTGCGATAGTGAGGGACTTAGGGTTAGGGTGCGGGTTAAGGTGAGTGTGCGATAGTTAGGGACCTTAGGGTTAGGGAGCGGGTAAGGTGAGTGTGCGATAGTTATGGACCTTAGGGTTAGGGTTTGGATTAAGGTTAATGCATAGATAGTTTTGTGTAAGGTGTAGTGTAGGTTTTTAGGTTGTTGTGGTGCTTGTGTTGTGAGTGTGTTGTGTGTAACAGTGAATGTTTTGTTTTGTTAATTGTCAGGATTGTGGTGTGTCGGGCATGTGAACTTTCATATTTTTGAGGTTTCGTTCTTCTGGCATCAGTGTTTTGAGTGTCGATCTTCCGAGCTATCGGTCTAATGTAGGGAACCCATAGAGAGAGAGAGAGAGAGAGTCAAACTCAATGTATCTAGTTCATCTATTTTATAACATGTGAAGTTTTAACATCCATATGAAGTTATTGTTAATTATTTCATTTTGATGTGTAGTTTGTATCTGAAAAGAATCCATACACATACTCTCTTGAATAACTTTCCATTTTTCTGACCATAAAACAATTGTCTTAACAATTGAAGCTACTGAGTAAAATTATATTTCCGGCAATCCAATTCCACCTGAAGACTAATCCCTTACATGATGAATTATACTTAATCTTGGCTTATTTGGGTACCAAAGAAATTTTAATATTAGGGAATTTAATTCTTTGATGTATTTACTAGCTGGAGGTAGAGATAATGACTGTATTACGTATTGCCATTTTTATTATGGAAAGTCTTAATTCCACTGTAAATGCGAATTTATTCCATTTGTTTACTAATGAATTTATATTGTCTAAAATGATCTTGTAATTATCCTCTGTTGCGCTTTTAATATTTCTGTTCAATATTATTCCTAAGTACTTTAGTTTACCATTCTGTGTTACATATTTGGAATATCTATCTTCCATATTTTTTATGTTTTCATTAATAAACAGAAATTTTGTTTTATTATCATTAAAAGCAAATTCAGATTTTCTCTGAAATGTCTTCACAGCATTAAATATTGCATTGAGGGAGTTTCTATTATATTTTAAAGTCAGAAGGATATCGTCTGCAAACAATAATATTTTCGAATTTAGGTTTATATTTATCTGTATTCCATTAATATCTGCTTTTAATCTTATAAAACTAGCAAAAGGTTCCATGACTAAAGTAATTAGTGGAGAGTATGGGCCCTGTTTAGTCCACTTAGTAACTGGTATAGACTCTGACAGATAAGAACCAGTTTTTATATATGCCACTGACTTGTTATAAATTGAGTTAATAAGCTGGGAAAAATATAACGAAAAATTATATTCCTTTAAGACCAAAGATAGGTACTTCCAGTCAACAGTTTCATAAGTGTTATTTATATCCAAGCTTAATAAAGTCAATCCTAGTTTATTACTGTCTACTAAATTGATAATGGATAGGATTCTTTTAATGTTATCATTGGTGTTTCTATTTAAAATAAATCCTGTTTGAGCTTCTTCAATTAAATTTGTTAGAAAATGTTGTATTCTAGCAGCATGTATGGCCATAAATATTTTGTAATCAATATTTAAAAGTGAAATAGGCCTATATGAAGTTCATTGTGTTGGGTTTTTATCTGCCTTTAAAACTAGAGATACAAATGTATATTTCCATGACGGTGGAATTTCAAAGGAATCTTTAGATAAAGTAAAGACTTTATGCAAAATATGAATTGCTTCCTTTGGCATTATTTTATATAGTTCAGATATCATGCCTTCATTGCCTGGCACATTGTTTGGTTTTAGTTTTTGAGTTGATCTGTGATTTCAGCCAATGAAATGGGTTTATCTATTACTTCCTTTTAGCAATCTGTTAGTCTATTCTTAATGTGTTTTTAATAAATATTTTAATAAGGTTTTACAATTCCAATGTGATTTCATTCTAATTAGCTTTATTAAAGTGATTTATAAAAATCTTTAAGAAATCATCTACATCAGTTACTTTTTTTTTACTTTTACTATGTTTCCTTTTGAGAGCTGAATTGTTTTATCTAATTGTAGTTTAACCAGCTTTACTCCAATATTTGGAATCCAATATACATTTTTAAAAGTATATATATCTCCATTAGGTGTTACTGTCAATAAACATGCCTTTGTTATCCTTATAATCACTTCATATAGTAGCTGCAGGTAAAGAGCTTCTCCACAATATGGCTACTCTTCACTTTTTCTGTTTGAATTGAGTACTGCTTGAGTACTGCTTAAAACAATATATTGTTAAATAAGTGACTTTTTTCTAAAAAAAAAAACCTGTGGCATATGCAAACTCAAAAATCTACTCAAATTATTGATCTTACAAGTATTATTTAAACCATTAATGTTGACATACACTTTAGCTGCAATATGTTAGGGAAGTCTGAACATATTTAATAAATACTCTTCTGACTTTTAAAAGTATTAATCTAGCAAAACCACCACTACGGTTATTATATTGTCCAGAAATAAATATTATTAAGCTAATTGCAACTGAGTACTGCTTAAAACAACATATTGTTTCGTATTGAGTTTAGTTATATCCTCCTGCAATAAGTGAGTTTCTTGTAAAAAAAAAAAAAACCCGTGGCATATGCAAATTCAGTAATCTACTCAAATTATTTCTCTTAGAACTGTTATTTAAACCATTAATGTTGATAGACATACATTTTAGCTGCAACATGTTAGGGAAGCCTGTACATATTTAATAAATACTCTTCTGACTTTTAAAAGTATTAATCTAGCAAAACCATCACTACAATTCTTATATTGTCCAGAAAAAATATTATTAAGCTAACTGTACTATTAAAGTTAAAATTAAATTCTGTAATATTCTTAAAATTAGTAGACACCAATAAAAAAGAAGAATAGATCGCATTAATACTTAAACTATTCTTTCCATCCTTTTTCACACTATGGAGTCTGAAACTCCTAGTTTGAATAGAATATCTACTCCAACCTGACCCTCTTCTTTACTAGAATCAAGAAAAAAAGGACTAGAAAAAACTCTCAGACTGTTATTTAGTATATTTTAAGAATAATTAAAGATCAGAGCAAGATAAAGTCACTTCAATTAACCTAAATATTAAATTTAAAAGGAAGGATTTACAATTTCAATACATACAATTATATTATATTTCTAATGTCAACAGCATTCTTATTGTTCTTATTATATGTAGGGTTATTTCAAAAATGGGTGTAAATCACCTCATGATCACATAACATTAATGATATAGATATGTACTATATTTATTTGAGCTTAACTTATAGGCAGGGGCGGCTCGTGCTATAGGACTGCAAGACTGAAGCCCCCTCACCTGTAATCTCCCCACCTGTACAAAAGAAAAAAGAAAATCTCCCCACCTGTACAAGAAAATTAAAAAAAAAAAAGGCGAGTCCCGGAACTCCACGCATGCATGCTTGGAGTTCCTGGTACTCACAGAACTCCAGACTGCTGGGTTAGGCAGTCTGGATAAAGGTGAAAGGCATCTCCACCCGGAACTCCACGCATGCATGCTTGGAGTTCCTGGTACTCACAGAACTCCAGACTGCTGGGTTAGGCAGGCTGGATAGAGAAGAAAGGCATCTCTGCCCTGCCAGCCCAGAAGTCTGTGCAGTGATGACCACACAGACGAGAAGGAAACCGGACTGCATCATCAGCAGGCTGGAGCCTCCAGCCCATTCTCACTGAGCCAAACCAGAAAACAGCCATTAATGTGCCCGGGCTGATGAGAAGACTACAGGGGAGCTTTGTGCTTGGATTAGCTGCTGCAGTCTGGACTACAAAGGAGCTTTGGAATGGAAGACTGTGTGTGTGTGTGTGTGTGTGTGTGTGTGTGTGTGTGTGTGTGTGTGTGTGTGTGTAATGCCCCAGTTGCTATATACTGGTGGCTAGAGAGAACACATGGTGGTGGGTAGAGAATACTCAGGCTTGAACCCTGTACCTTAGGTGTAGGTGGCAAGGGGCTGAAATCTCTACCCACTACCATTTGTAAAAAGTTTGCCGATGTTTGCCTCATATTTGTTCTGTTCCTCATAAAATCTGTGATTTCTGTGTGTTTGTTTCTCCTTGCAAAGTCAGTAGTGCTGTGGTGCACTGGTAGTATTGTTGCCTGTCAGCTACAGATTTTCTGGTTTGATTCTTGGCTAGGGTGCCTTTGGTGTGGTGTCTGCATGTCTTCCCATCTTGCAAAGAACATGTGTCTGGTGTGTTTCTCCCTGCTCTGCTGAAAAGTGGCTTTTGTTCCAAGTCAGACTTTCCTGGTTAACAAATGTTAAATAAAAATAACAGGCATTTGAATTTCAGACTTCATATTCTTCAGAAAGTACATGGTAACACGCAACCTTTTATTCTAGCAATTTTTTAAGTTTATAACATGGATATTTGAAATGTGTCCTTATTTTTGGGACTGTATTCCCCCGTTATTGGCTTCGTCCAGGTTTTTTGTGCTAAGGTTGAGAGCTATAGTGAGAACTGAATTCACTGAATATGTTTGGGGGCTGTATTCCCCCATTATTGGCTTTGTTCAGGTGTTTTGTGCTAAGAGATTGACAGCTATGGTGAGAACTGAATTCACTAAATGGCCATTTAAGTTTCAGTCTTCCTCTCTTTCATAAAACAGATGATTTGGCATAGTGGTATGTTGCTCTGACTGTTTTGCACAGGGTCCCCCTGGGTTCAAGGCTTGGCAGTAAAATGTATGGTGGTAATACAGCATTTTATTATAGCAACTTTCCAACATTATGCAAGCAATGTTTAAAATGTGTCCATGGTTTTTGGCCTTTTGTCCCCCCCCCCATAAATGTTGGCTTTTTCCAGATTTCTTGTGCTGCAACGTTCAGAGATACAGCTGAGTGTCGAGTAGATTTTACAAGGAGCTGAGAGCTGCAGGGGAACAAAAGTTTAGTGCTGCTTATGCTGAGTCTGCTTGCATTGTTAATAACAAAACATGTAGTGCACTTGCTTTTGATGCAGAAGGCTGTGGGTTCTACTCCCACAGTAGGTAGATACATTGCTGATACTGTACTGTGTTGTAAAGGGGTGGATGCTGCAGTCCATTTTGGTGAAGATACCTAGCAACTATGAACCTGTTATCAGTTTGCCATCCATTCCCTATTGCGATATTACTAGCTTATCATCAAGAGCAACATGCACTTTATTTGTAGATGAAACAATGACATATAATGTTGTTTGCTAGCAGCAACGTCTTTATTAGTTGTAAATTTCTTTAATGTGGAATTATTTAGATGACTTTTACTTCTTCAGAGTGTGCATATTTACGAATACTTGTGGACTGTAGAAGTTTGAGTAGACTTTTTTATGATGGAAATGTTCTGAATTGGGTAGTTTTGTCATTAATGGCGCATGCATTTTGTTTCATTGTTTACTGGAAAAATGTTCAAAACAATAAATTTAAAATGCCCTCTAACAACTGTACTGTATTGTACAAGGAATATAATTTAATACAATCAGGAAGTTGTATCAAAGAGCACGTGTATGTTTCGTGTTCAAGGGGCCTATGATTTTGAAAACAGCCCAAAGTTAATCTTTATCTGGCACTGGCAAAATGTACTTTCTTTGAATGTGGGTTTCAACGCTGTTTCAATGAATGTGAGTTTCAAGGGCAGAGAAGTTTTAATGCTAAGTCTAATTTCATTGTGAGACTGCATTGCTGTGTTTAGCAAATATCCATTAACTTTTGTGCTGTAAAATGCAAAATAAAACTTTCAAATGAAATCCAAATCATTGCAGAAGTAAAGCAGTATGCACATTACAGTGTTTATGGTAAATGGGGTGAAATAACCAAGGAATGGGACATTGGAATGGCTGCATGGGGGAGGCTCCATTCGACCATGATTTTGTGAGGGGGGAAGGGCAGCAAACTCAAAGACGGCCCCAGCTGAACTATACCTCTCAACTGCCAGATTTTTGCAGAATGAATAGATTTTTGTTTCTTATTTTTGGTTTGTTCCTCATAAAATTTGTGGTTTTCTGGCAAACCATTTAGGAATGAAGTCACTAAATAATGACAGACATTGAGTTTCAGACGTCATAACCTTCAGACAAATGCATGCTAAAGCAAGACCTGTTATTCTATTAACTGTCTTAAGTTTATACAAGAGCAAGTTTTAGTACTGTTTGTATGTTCCCCCAATATATTTGGCCTCGTCCATATTTCCTTTATTAAGAGGTTGAGAGGTACATGCAAATAAATCGCTTTATAGAATTAGGAATAGCCAAACCTCTCAACTGTCCCCAATTTTGGCTCAAAATGTTGCTCTCCCCCTAATAATATCTCAGCAAAATGGTAATTTTGGAAGAAAATGTGGAGGGTTTACAATTATAAATAGCTGTAATGATCAGAGTTATAGATTACATTTATTTCAGAAATGCATGTAGATGCTCTTATTTTGTCAGCTGCTCAAGTTAACAATACTAATATTAAAAAGGTGTCCCTTCTTTGACAGGTTCCCAGCTGTATTGTGTGGCAATTTTATATTTTTGCATCACATTTTTGGTCTGTTTTTCATAAAATTGCGGTTTTCTGGCAAATTAGTGGCAAGTCATTAAAGATTGAAGTTAGAAAATAATGGCAGACATTTGAGTTTCAGATTTCATACCCTTCAGAAAATTCATACTAATGTAAGACATACTACTTTCTAAGTTTATAAGAGCAATATTTAAAAATTGTCCTTATTTTTGAGCCTGTGTCCCACTTCAGTGTATGGCTTTGTCCAGATTTCTTGCTGTGAGGTATGAGTGTCAGAGCCATCACTGTCAGCCAGAGACATTTCAAATTGTGACATACTTGTTGCACCCCACTCCCCATTGTTGTGGCTCTGAATGTGTCCAAGCAAGGCAAGGAGCAGTTATACAGTGTAAGTGTGCAGAGTATTCACCCATCCAAGGTAGATCACAAGTATGACCGTGGCTTTTCATCTGTCCTTGATTTTGCAGAATGTTCTGGTTTTCTGTCATATTTTTATACTGTTGATTTATGCTTCTTATTATTCAGAAAATGCATGCTGTCACAGTGCCCTGTTGCTCTATGTTTTAACAACGCTTTAATGACCATCAGGTAAGCTTGTCAGAGACTATAAGATGCAAGTAAGCTTTAATAAGCATACTGTTAAAGAATTTCCAACATTGAAAGCCTTTTTGTTGTTGCCATGCAGTGAATATTTACATAACTAGATAAGGTATAAGCCTTAGGTATTGAAATGCATATTACAGTATTTGCAATAAAGGACAGGATTACAGTATTTTCAGAAGCTCATTACATTTGTTAGAGACTTGCAGTCATCTTTGCAGGCTTTACCCATAAACTAAACAGAATGCCAAACTATCATATGTTCGTAGGTAGGTACTAGGCTATCTGCCTGAGGGCATTAATAAGCCTAGCCAGAGTGTGTCAGCTTTCACTGCCCCATTGATTAAATAACTGAGCCTCTGTCAAGAAGAGCCAAGGAAGTGATCCCAGGGGTGTATTTTCTGTTACCCATCCACTCGTCAAGGTTTCTCTTGAAGAGTGTTAGTGAGGGGCTCTGCCTAATGTAGTTAGGAATTTTGTTCCAAAGCATGGGGAGTCTCTGTGACAGGAATCTATCCCTCCAGCATGTTCTATTTATTGTTGTGGTGAGGTTTAGCTCACTAGAGCGAGTGGCTCGCAGTGACTTGGATTTCTTTAGGTGGAGCATGTCCATCAATTTGGAGTTGGACATGGCTTTGTAAGTCAGGCAGAGATCACCTCTGAGTAAGCGATATGCCACTGAGTACAGCCGGAGTTTTTCCAGTCAGGCTGCATAGGACATATGTTTGAGGCCAGTAATCCTCTTGGTGAGGTACTTTTGTGGTCTTTCCAGCTGTTGGAAGTGTCTTGTGAGGTACATCCCAAATGTGGCAATGTACTCTATGATGGGTCTGATGAGTGACGAGTAGAGGGGCACTATAACGTCTTTACTTCTATATGCGAACCCTTTAGTAATTAGATGGGCTACAAAGAAGGATTTCCTAACTACTTTGGCAATATGATTGTCAAAGGAGAGATTACTCTCTACCTGGGTTCCCAGATCTCTTATTACCTCTTCTGTATTAAGGGGGCTGCCACTTATGTGGTAATTCATTGGTGTTTTGTTTTTCCCAAATGGGATGACTATGCATTTTTTGGCATTTAGCTTGAGACCATGACTTTGACACCAGGTGTCCATCTCAGTAAGGCCCTTTTGGAGAATGTCCATGTCAGCCGGAGAGTCAATTATGGCTCCCAGTTTGCAGTCATCGGTGAACTTGGTTAGCCATAGTCCTCCTGTGTTTGCCTGTACTTCTGAGAAGAATATGCCAAACAGTAGGGTTCCCAGGACCAAGCCTTGTGGGACACCACTTGTGACTGGTTTAGAGTCAGACCTGGAGCCCACTATTCTTACCGTGTGAGTTCTGTCTGTAAGCCAGTTGGCAACCCATCTCGTGACATAGGGGTTTATGTTCAGGCTGGTGAGTTTATCTATAATTCCCGAGTGGGGAATGGTGTCAAAAGCCTTGGCAAGGTCAAGGTAGGCTGTGTGAACCACCTTCCCCTCATCTATGACCTTGGTGACTGTCTTGAAGAAGTCAACCAGGTTTAGTAGGCATAATCTGCCCTTAACAAAGTCGAACTGGGTTGGGTCAAGTGTTTGGAGGTTCCCAATGTCTTTGTTAATGAGTTCCATGATGATGCGCTCCATAGGCTTGCAGACCAGGCTAGTCAGGCTTATGGAGCAATAGTTACCAGGGTCAGTTGTGGCCCCTCCATTGTGGAGCGGAATAGCTGTGTGCCATTCTATGGGCACGTAGCCTGTGGAGAGGCTGAGGTTGAACAGTGTGTTTAGGTGGGGGGTTAGTTCGTTCTGTAGTTCATGCAAGACGCAGCCTGGGACACCATCTGACCCCATTGACGCTGTGCTTTTGGCTTTTGAAAGGGCTGTTTTCACCTGTGCGTCTGTGATTTCTGGGACACTACACTTTTCTGGTATTGTTATGGGCCCTTTTGGGAGTAAGAGGGGGTGAAGTTTGCACAGAATCTTTCTACCAGGATGTTGGCAATATCAGTAGGTTCAGTATATTTTGTGCTATTTTGCACTAGCTCAGAGCATATCTGTGAGTTGCCACTTAGATTCTTGACATAGCTAAAGAAGGCTTTGTGGTTATCTTTTGAATCCTTTTTCTTTCGAAGTTAGCCTTAGATGAATTTATGGGGGACCTTAGTTTCTTACTGATACTGATCAGGGATGTCTTTCCTTCTTGGGATTTGCTTTTTTTCT
Source organism: Protopterus annectens (assembly GCF_019279795.1). Taxonomy (NCBI): domain Eukaryota; kingdom Metazoa; phylum Chordata; order Ceratodontiformes; family Protopteridae; genus Protopterus; species Protopterus annectens. The sequence continues at coordinate 642,587,617 of NC_056726.1, read as the reverse complement.
GAACTAGTTTCCTCTTCCTATTGTATAGCCTGTTTATGGCAGGGGTCCACCAGACTGGTTTCCTTCTCTTAGGGGAGTGAGTCTTGGTTTTGCTAGGGATGGCATGATCCATGCATCCTTGTAGGTGCTCATAGAGTGTGTTTGTAAAGGTTCCTGCATCTTGGACACTGCTATCCTTTAGCGTGGGGGCTGTGAAACTTACCACCTCTGTCTTAAGTAAGGTGAAGTTTGCAATAGAAATGTTCTTCACTGTGGTTTCCCTGGTTGGGAGTGGTGGTGTGGTGTGGACATCCAGAGTGATTAGTTTATGGTCTGATCTAACCAGTGACAGGTTGACCGGTGCAAAACACCTGTCGCCCATGTTGGTGATGACCTGGTCCAATATGTTTTCATCTCTGTTAGGGGAGTTTACCAGCTGATGCAGGGCATTTGAGTTGATAAATTCCAGGAAGCGCTGGACCTGAGAGTTTGTACTTGAGTAGTTTTCCTAGGGTGTTCGGTAGGACCTTCATGTTTTCCAGTATCTCCAGAAAGGTGGAGTGGTGGTCCTGGGTCATGGAGGGTGATCTGTAGCAGGCCACAATTTGCATTGCAGATTTGCCCAATGTTAGTTACACGTGGATGATCTCAGAGGTATCATGCTGCACCACTAACCTGGAGGTGTAGGTATCCTTGATGAATATGGATACACCCCCTCCTTTTGTGTTTCGGTCCATGTTCTGTGGCCGAAATGTGTGGTATGAGGTGTAGCCCAGTAGTGCTGGGGTGCTCAGTGGAGCCTTGAACCAGGTTTCAGTTACTGCACAGATGTTGAAATTCTCCATACTGAGGAGTGCTTCGAGCATGTGCATTTTGAGATTTAAACTCCTGGCGTTGAGTAGCATAAACCTCATTTTTTTATTTGTGTTGCTTAAAGAGGTGGGTTTGACTTTTGAGCCTTGCCTAAAAAAGAAACTATGGGGGCAGCAAGAGCCTTGGCCAGTATTCGAAAGCCTAAGGGTGAGATGTGCAAGCTGTCTCTTGCAAAGCAACGAGGCTTGTCGAGCATGTCATCCCAGGCTGACAGACACTGGATCCCCTTTGAATGACAGCAGAAGCTTAGCCAATTGTTGAAATTGATAATTTTTTCTTTATACTGCAGTATTATTCTTGGTGAGAGCAGGATGCTACTTAGGGTCAGGGTCATACCTGGGCTACATGATCAGAGAGCTCTTCCATGTTTCTTTTCATGTAGTCCAGGGAGGTACGTCTCAGGTCATTCACACCAACATGAACAATGACAGAGTCATATTTGTACTTTTTCTGGAGTGACCTGAGTGCTTGTGTTATGTGGCGGATTCTGGCTCCCGACAGGCAGCTAACAGTAACCTTCTCCTTGCCCTGCCTAGTGAGTGGGACATCAGTGTGCCTGACTATAGTGTCACCTATTACTAGTGTGTTAGTTACGTTATTTCATCTTAAGGGCTGTGATTGTGAGGCACACTGATTTTGTGTTTTATGTGTTGTCTGGTTTGTGACGGGAGTTGCAGGTTTTTTTGGGTGTCTGCTTTGGAGGTCTCTGATGCTTTTGCAGGTTTTAATTTAGACTGAGTATGATTTCATGTATTTATGTGTATTTTTTGCCAGTGCTGGTTTAGTATGTCTATGTGAGGCTGGAGGTGTGGTGCAAGTCTTAACCTTCTCCTCATGACTGCTGTTCCAGTCTTGGGTGGAGAGAGCTTAGCCTCTAATTTAGCTATATAATTGCATCTCTCGCATATGTTAATGTTTTGTGGTAGGAGGAGAGGGTTGTCTGTGTACCTGAGGCAGTTGTAACATTGCCTCAGGATACCCAGGTTCACCAGCTCGAACTGGAAATTATACCTGAAATTGCCCTTTGGTCACACCTGAATAGTAGGGTGAGCTGCTTAGTCACTTAGTTGGTGAGGCGTGAATAATGTGCCTTGCCCTGCCGGGCAATCAAGTGTCGGTGTATATTAGTGCTTGCTATTAGGTCTGACCAAGTGCTGGACTATAGGATGCTTTTTAAGTGCTTAGGTTAGACTATTTTCAAGGGAAAATCTGAAGAGGAGACTTGGTGGAGCTGGGAATAATTTAGCCATAGCTAACTGGCACTGCCCAGATGTGCAAAACTGTGCAAACGCGGTTTTTACAGCAGGGAAATTAAAGAGATAGAAATTAGCCCAAATTGGCCTATAAACTACTAACTTCTGGGCTGGAACCACTCCTCCAGGGACAGATGGCTGCTCAAAGCTCCCTCTTTCACAGGTGAACAGAGAAACCTTCTTCTATCCAAATAAAGTTTGGGCAACTCAGAAACTTGTAACACAGCCCTGAATTCAGCACTAGCCTGAAAACTGGACTATGCTAGCTTAGAAAGGTGGGAAACAAGGAACATTTTTTGAAAAGACAAGGCAAAAGCAGTAAAAAATACACTTAAAACAGCTTTAGACGACTACAGCAATCAGAAAAGGCTTTTAAACAAATTACCCAATTAACCAGTAAAAAAACTGAGTTCTGTTCCTGTAGTCTTCAATCAGACAAATTCTAACTGCACACTCCTGCCACTGGGGTGCAGGGGAACCTTCTCCAAAAAAGAAGGCCTGGATTACTGCTCAAGTTATACAAACAAAGTGTGGTCCATAACTTGTGCAGTAATCCTTTAAGCAGTTTATCTTGAGCTTGTTTCTTGTTTGCTGTTCATTTTTTACATTGATCATGTCTTCCCCATGAAACAAGTAGATAGTTGTTGTCAGGCAGCAGGTCTTTTTTGGATAAGAAACATTTTTACAAGTGAGGGTATCACACAGAGATTGCTACTTCCAGCATGTTACTTGGTAATTTTATAAAGCTGAATATAAATTATAATTAGAACTGCAGTGCAAGGAGAAGTGGTTTGAGTTGAGTGCTGCTTGTTTTTTTTATACTTGATTCTGACTGGTATTCCAGTAATGTATTTAAAAAGTAATTTATTGTTTCATGCATCACAACCTTTGTGTTTCCATCTAGATATTAAGTAAGTTGCCATGTAGCCAATGCATTGAAATATTGTTTTCTTCTATATTTCATTTTGTCTTGATTTGACTTTTGTAATAATGGTTTGGCAGCCAGAACAGCGTATTCAATTAAAGTTCCAGTTATTGTGGTTTTGAGCATAGCTCCACCCCTTTCTAGTTGGCCACACCCCTTCCCATTGACCCCACACATTCAGCTCTCTCCTGCAGCCCCCCCTTTAATTTGAAGTCACCAGCTGCCTCTGCTTATAGGTTGGCATAGCAACAATGTATACAAATCTTGCATCAAGTTTCAACACTATCCTAGTTAACATAAAAACTGTCTGGCTAAGTATGTCCAAGAAGATATTACTGCTATCAGTGCAGCAGTCCACAAATAATCACTGAATAATTCCAGAAAAGGAAGTGAATACAATAAACATCTATATAAATTATATTTCCAATAAAGTGTGTAACAAATATAAGCAAGTGTTTGGTGTATAAAATACACTGCATCAAGCTTCATGAAATAGATGTCAAAACACTAAATATTTGCATTCTAGGTTTTCAAAAAATTCTGTTTTCTTATTTATTATAACCATAAAATACTACCCCTTTTATTGATCATAGAGATCAGACAAATCTCATTTATTCTGTGGTAAAAACATTGCAGCTGAACAGAATAATTCAGACTAGGCTAATAATCTTCTTTTTCAAAAATACACCAAGATCACAAGTCTCGTGACCACTTTGCAATCTTATGAATAAAATTTTTAACATACAAAACCGAACAAAAATGTCATTTGTACTTCTCTAACAAAATGCTATGGCTATGGATCACATATCACTAGGCATCAGGAGCACAACACACCAGCCCCTGTAAAAATGATTGTACACCTGACCTTCCATATAACTCCATTCAGGAATATATACATGTTTTGAAGTGCATGAAAGGGACTAAGTCTTGTCCTGAATATGCAAAAAGAGTATATAAAAAGAAGCAGTAGGAGGTCTTACTTTAAAGTTACTTAAACCTTCAAACACTGATAGCACCTAGAACTTAAAGAAGTATAAACATCAAAACATTCCTATCCCTACAAATATGTTATTAAATATCTAAAACACACAATAGTAATCTGTATATAAACCATTACCCAAACAAACCTGACATTGCACGTAAGCAATATACATTACCACATTGAAAGCAACAACTCAATTACTCCTATTTAAAAAAACAAATCCAGTTCAGCCTAAATGAGTCTGTTCCCTCATTCATCCAGTGCCCCAATCACTACATAAATTACCTGCTTTAAGTCCAGGAATTCCATCTAGACCAAATAGAACTATGACCATCTTCTCATTCATCTGCGTCACTCCACAGAATTACCTTTTCTCTTTACAGAAAGTGACACCTATCAGCAGCATCGTATACAATATGTCAGAACGCACTTCTTGAGGGATTGCCAAGCTGGAACCATGGATTACATCTCAAGACAGAAACGGGAATCAAAGTTTCCACAAGAAGATTAAAACTGTACATGGTAAGTGCACGACCATCAGTTTTACAAAGATATACAGGGAAGAATAATAACCTTTCCCCAGTGATAGAACTATATATGCTTAAGAGAATCAGAAGTTAACTTCATAACACACACACCAATCAGGAACTGCAATCTTCACTTCACATTGGTCATACAATCCAGCTCCTCATGCCCCGTTTCAGCCAAAAAACCATAGCCCATCTCCTCTTCCCCTCCATCCTGAGATATATCCTCCAAGAATAAATATGCAGCACCACGCCTCAACTCGAGATGATGTAAAAAAGCCAGAAAATGTCTGTAAACTCGCACATTCCTTTTGCAGGACATAAACCAGTGCCATCACACTATCCCAGAACATTATGGTTATAAAAAATGTACCAAGAGAAAGTCTTCGTAACTCAGACACATATCAGCAAACCGATCAGTATCCGAATAATGTCTGACAACTGGATAACAACAGAACCAGCAAATACAAATCAGACGCACTCACACTCCCTATTCCTATCATACACACAAAACATGAAATATTTGCAATGTTGTACAGACAAGGCAGCAGTTCCTCCCACAAGCCCCACCACTATCCATCACATAATAAATAAATTACAAAAAATAGGGAGAAAGGTGAAGACTGAATATATAAAGTATGCAAAAAAAAAACTCATTACTTATTACTATACATTCATGATGGAAACTGAAGAAAATGTGTATGAGACTATCAAGGGGCTAGAATGAAAAATATATGTATGTATATATATATATATATATATATATATATATATATATATATATATATATTGAAAGGAAGACTTCTTCACAAGTAACTATGTCATATTTTTCTACTATGAATTAAAATCAAACTATTCATTGTTAGTTACATCTATTAGCATGTTATTGAGAGTTGCTAATGTGTCCCTGTAATCAAATATAATGTACAAATTAAAATTTTGTTTTTGTATTTTAAATTAAAGAATAAAAGAAAAGAACTGAAAGATTTTTACCTTGCAGTAAGAAACATCAAGAACCCTGTTTGTACTATAGTTGTATCAGCATGAATCTTTGTTGAATATCAATAAAATGTTTACTTGACAGTGGTTAAGATTTTACTTTATGATTTTGCAGAAGAGAAAAAAAAGAAAGTCATTTTTTTCTTTTAATTTCTTTTTACTTGCAGTAGTTTTCCAGTTGTTTCCTTCAGCCTGTCTTTTCAGAGTATTGTTAATATTTCATTCCATATTTTCCACTTGATCGATTGTTTCTTGTCTTCAAAAAAGTTATACCCTTATCTATGTCATCAAAAATGTTGGTGTTTTCAGTAAGGAATAGCTTGAGTCTGGCTGGGAAAAGGAAATGCACCTTGATTTTTTTTTTTAAGTACTTTAATCGGTGGAAGAAAGTTTTTTTTTTCTTTTAGCTATGACAGAACTCAAATAATAATTGTCAAATCTTATAAAGTTTTGCTTCCTAGTTTGATTGGTGATTTAGTCCATGTAGATTTTAAGATTAGTTCCCTGTCCTGCGAAGAAAAAAAATCTTACTATTGTCAGTCTTGGTGCTGAATTACTTGTGCTTGGATATGAAGTTGACAAGAATCTATGTGCTCTTTCAATTCCATAAGACATTGCTTCTGGTAAATCAAGAGCTTTCGGAAGCCAAGTTGTTAGAAATGTTGTCATATTTCCATTTTCTATCTTCTCGGGTAAACCAAAAATGCGGACATTAATTCTCCTGGATCTGTTTTCCAGGTTGTCTATTTTTTCCAATAGCAATGTGTTTTTTCTCAAAAGAAGCTCAGTATTGTTTTCTGTATCTGTTATTCTCCCTTCTATATCATTTGAGGACTGTTCTATTCCTGATATTTGCGTTTTTTTGTTGGATAAGAGAATCCTGTATTTGTTCCATTTGTATGGAGCATTTTTCTTTGAAGTTATCTGTCTTGATGTTTATTTTATCCATTTTCAATGAAAGTTCTTGAATATTAGCTATAACAGTTTGAAAGTCCTTCAAAGATGCTTTCTGTGAATTCTGTTTATAGTGACTCATACTGCTTCTTCAATGAGAAACCTTCAGAGCAAGTTTTTGACAGGAAAATTGTATATAAATCAAAATTGTTGTTATCCTCTGAGACAGTCCAAAATATTAGTACTTAGTAAAAAAAATTAAAATAAGATAACTTAGAAATATATTTCCTGTCAGAAATTAAATAAAATAACACAGCTTAAAGAAACTGCTGTTAGCTTGCCAACATTCCGACTGGAATCCCAATGTTTCTTTTCTTTTTTTTTCAACAACTTTTTATTTGATGTTACAATCACAAGATAATATACAAATAACCAATACATGAGAAAAAAAAACAGAATAATAAACTATAGAAAGCTATATACAATCATCCATAACAAAATTCAATATGAATTATATAAAACCATTAATATTTGTCCAATAAAACATGTGGCTTCTGCCAGACTAACTGTTTATGAATAATATTAGATGTTTTAGCAAGAATAGTTTGCATTTCTTTATTACACGCACACTTAGCTAGACATATAAAATCAGTAAATAGGAGATCTTGTTCATTTTTCCAATTCATAGTGATTACATTTCTGGCAATGGCCAAACTGAACAAAGGAGAGGCACTTGTGGTTTTGGAATCACAGCTGGGATTGGAACATTAAATAACAACAAGGAATCCATAACATGAGAATTGCCTGTCCATAAAGCCTTTACAAAATATCTAAAAGTGGAGATCTTCTTGGCACATAAAAGGAGACAGTTTATTTTGGCTCTCACTTTGTCTTTGTGGAAATGGAACTTTAGTGACTGATGAAGCAATAGTTCTAGGTATTTGAAGGTGGAGGCTTTCACTATGGAATGGTTGTGTAGGTCAAAGATAGTTAAATAGTCATGTGCTTGGTGGATTTTCTTTGGAGTTCCAAAAAGCATAGTTTTTCTCTTGGTGGGGTTGAGAAGTAGTTTATAGTTTATGAGCCATTGTAGAGCTTGTGTAAGTCTGACTGGAGTTGGCATTGAATGCTGGTATAAGAATGACCTAATCAGTAAATGTCCATGTCAACAGCATAGCAGATAAGTGGGAGATGGAGGCAGTCAAACGGATGTTTGTTAATGAATATGGAGTAGAGGAATGGGGCATAGATGGATCCTTGTGGTACACCTTTGTACGTGCAGATGCTGATTAGAATGATCCTATTTTAACTCTGAAGTATCTATCAGTGGGGAAGTTTTTAAACCAGGAGTGACATCTGGACTGATACTAATTTCAATCAGTTTGTTATGCAGAAGCTAGTGTCACTGAGATCAAATGCCTTTATCAGTTATATAAACATGGCACCTGTAAAGAGGCCACTATTATACTTTAGGCAGGGAGTCATCGATTAGGGGTCAAAGTTCAGCCATAGTACTTTGTCCAGACCAGAATTCATATTGTTCAGAGGAGAGCAGGTTGTACTGCTGGATATAGAGGGAGAGTTGGGTGCATTTGCCCAGAAATGGGAGGATGGATATTGGATACACTTGAGAGGTATCTTTTAGGTTGGTTTGCTTTGGAGGGGTTAATTAGAGCAGTTTTCCAAATCTGCGGCATGCTGTTTTGTGTGAGACATAGATTATATATGAGGGTGAGAGGAAGACATAGATGCTCTCTGCAGTGATATATGAACCATCAGTTTATTTTTTCAGATCCAGGAGGGGTGTCACTGGAAACAGTTTTAAGTAAAATAGAGACATCTTTGGGGCAGATGCATTTTGAAGTTGAAAAAGGGGGTGAATGTTGGTGGTATGGACAATACATGATCTTTGGGGGAGAGGAGTTTATTAGTGGGAGCTTGCTTAATCCTTTAAGGGAATCTTCTGGAGAAAATGCTGCTGTGCACATAAAACTGGTGTTTGCTGACAGGGTATCATGAGAAGGCTTTCTTCCTGTAAGTAGGTTAACCTCTTTCTAAAAGGGTTTGGGGAATATAAGAGAGTAATTTGTTTCTTTGTTTGGACATTTCTTTTGTGCCTTCTGATTGACTTCTTGGCTAGGTTACACAAGGCTATAAAGGAGGTGTAGTTGTCAGTTGTGAGTGTCTGTTTCCATATTTGCCATGCTTCATCCATTAGAGTTAAAAGATGCTTGAGTTCAGTGGATAGACATTCAGTTTTAGATGGTTTATAAAGCCTTTGGATAAGTGGAAAGAATTTGTTTTGCAGTTGGAGTTGAAAGGTTAGGTTTACAATTGCTGTATTAAGGTCATGTAAGGAGAGCATATGGTTCCATTTGTGGGCTGTAAGAAAGGCTCTGAGTTTGCTTATATTTGTGTTCTTCTGTTTTCTGAAGGCTTTTAATATTGGTGGTAGTTTTATAGGATGGTTGATAATTTTAAAGGTGATTTGGCAGTGGTCACTTAGTGATGGTGTCAGAATGTGTATGCTGAAAATGGAATTTGGTATGTTTGTAATCATCAGGTGGGAGGAGAGAGAAGCGGGACACAATTCCCACTGCCTTGAAAGTCAAAGCCTGTGTTTAGCAGTGAGCTCAAATAGGTAGGTACAAATCCATAAGTTGTTCAGAAATGAGACTTTGGAGAAAAGAGGACATGCTAATAATTGTATGACAATAAAGCAGTGTTGTTGTTCCACCACTTTAATACGGTAGGCTCTCCCTAAAGGGAATGCACCTATTGAGATTAAAGTGTTCTGAAAGGAACAGTCAAGCAAAGAGCAGCCATAGAGATACCTCCTGCCTTAACATAGTTAAAAAAAGTAAAAGTGTAAGACATTAAGCACAATTAGCAGGATACTTGGGAAATGTACCTTAAGATTTTTTTTTTCTTTTTGCTTGCCTTTCATTTGCTAAGGTGCCTGTGGAACGTGTTTGGTTAGAATCTACTCCACAGGTGATGTTTGTTTACAGTGTTAAGTGGAAGGTTATGACCCTACCCTTCAAATCTCATATCAAATTTTTGGATGAAAAGGAAACTTTCAATAATATCTTACTTAAATTTACTATTAAAGGAAACTAGAGACTTTGAAACTTAATTAGACAGTCCAACACGAAGAGCAAAATTGTTAGAAAAATGAAATGTTTGGGAGAAGAAGTATTCAGTTCTTTAGGGTTTAAATCTAATGTTGAAGGAAAATATGATAATCTTTCTGCTAAGGAGTTGTCATTGAATACTGATAACATTATAGTAGCATTTTATTTAAATTTTATGACACTTGTGGTAGTAAGTAAACGCAATATATACCCACAATCTCATGGCTATTAATGTTTTGAGCTCAACTGGATGTTTTTCCTGTTTTGGTATTTCTGTTTTGCTGCCATGTATATTGATATGGTATTGCATCTCTGTTTAGTGAGATTTAATAAAGTTCATTTTTTTTTAAATATATGACTCATAAATGCATTGTTGAGTGTAACCTATTTGTAGTACTGCTTTGTGGTCCAAGGCCACCATATATGTCTGATGACTTGTTATCGATCACTCATTTCTGTAGTATAGCTGCATGTGACTTTATATTTATCAGTGAAATTCATAGCTGGAAACATTTTAACTACTCATTAGATACTTATTTTTTAAATATTCAAGATTTATTGCTATTCACCTTACTGATTTTTGTGATCATCAGTGTTCCGAGATTTAGGTTTATGCTGGGTTGCATTCAAAGATTTATCAGTAAAAAATTAAATATCATCAGATCTAAAGATAGAAGGCTTGCATTCCTTTCCGTTTATTCACTATTTTATTTGTGAATATCATAAAGAGGAAAAATACAAAATTAAATGTTGCATGGCATGTCTTGTAATTCAGAATAACGATGATTATATTTGTAAATTACTTGCTAAGTACTACTTGTTACAAGTCATTTATTTATTTTATTTCTCATTTTGTTTACCATGTAGGAGGGCTGGTGCATGTACCCTTTTCTGTCATAACCCATACTCAAAGAAGACCAGCATACCAAAAATAACTATTGATTGGTTATAAGGCAACTTAAACAGAGAAATGTACACAATGTGATGGCCTTTCTCTGTCTCTTGTGACAATAAAGTTTGCATCACAAAATCAGTCGATGGTTGAAATGCAGTATTTGCTGCGACTGTAAAGTCTGATTTTTGACTGGTAGACTTTTACAGTTTGTGCAGGTGCTATCGATGCCTGGGTGTGGAGGTACCAAAGTTGTCCTCTGCCATCTGTGCTCTCACTTCCCCTCCCACACTTCCTCTCTCTTCTTCTCGCTTGTCTGGCTACCTGTCTTGATGGCCATTCTCCAAGCGATGCTGTCTGCATCTATGGCTTCCCAGCCTGTTGGACTGATGTCCCCTGCCTTCATGTCATGCTTGCAGACATCTTTTTTGAAGTGCAGAACAGGTCTTTCTATAGGTCTGGAGCTGGTGGCAAGCTCTCCAGGCAGAAGGTCTTTGGGGATTCGACCATTCTTCATACGGCTAACATGACCAAGCCAGCACAACAGCTTTGGGAGAGGAGGGCGAACATGCTTGATATCCCTGCCTGTTCTACGATGTTCTTGTTTGGGATACATCTTGCCAGGTGATGTCCAGGACCCTTCTGAGGCAGCATAGATGAAATGTGTTGAGCCTGCATTCTTGGCAGGAGTACAGGGTCCATGTTTCACTACCATAGAGCAGCATGCTAAGTACACATGCTTGAAACTCCTTCATCTTAGTGCTGATGATCAATTTGGGGTTGTGCCAGAACCTTGCTATTAGGGATGCAATTGCTATTACTGCCTTACCAATCCAGGTATTCAGCTCGGCATCCAGGGAGTTGTTGCTGGCAATGGTCGAGCCCAGTTAAATGAAGTCCTTCACCAACTTGAAAGTGTGATCACCGATGAAGATGAGAGGGGTGCTGCTGACATCCTGCCCATGATGTTGGTCTTCTTGAGACTGATCGTGAGGCTGAACTCTTGACAAGCACCAGTGAAGGAGCTTATGAGGTGTTGTAGTGTTTCCTCAGTGTGAGCAGTCAAGGCAGTGTCACCTGCAAACAGCATCTCTCTGATCAGTATGTCCACACCTTGGTCTTCGTTCAAACACATGTGAGGTTGAAGAGATTAGCAATACTTCTAGTGTGGAGGTATACACCATCTTCAGACTTGTTAAAACCATGGGACAGTAACAGACAGAAAAAGATGCCGAAGAGTGCTGGAGCAAGTACACAACCTTGCTTCACTTACTTATGATTGGGAATGGGCCTGAGGAGGAGCCATCATATTGTACAACACCTTGCATGTCCTCGTGAAAGAATCTAATTATCCTCAGGAGTTTGGGGGGCATCAAATCCACTGTAGCAGGGTGAAGAGGCCTTTCCTGATGACCCAGTCAAATGCCTTAGTTAGATCAATGAAAGTGATGTACAATGGTTTCCTTTGCTTGTGGCACTTTTCTTGCAGCTGTCATAGTGAGAAGATTATGTTGATCGTAGACCTTCCCACTCAGAATCCGCACTGTTCCTCAGGGTAAACAGGTTCTGAGAGTAATTGCAGCCTGGTCAGAACTACATGTGCAAAGGCCTTCCCAACAACACTAAGGAGGAATATGCACCTTACAGCTGATGGCATATGAAGGAAGACTCATACATACAGCCTGCATGGGTGGTAAAGAGGAGTGATACCTGACTATAGCCCAGGTAACCAAAGTATGACTAGAGGCTTGGGTACTTGACAGCACAAGCAGGGCAGGATGGGCATGCCTATCATAGGGTAAGGGAGTGTGTGGGGCAGTTAATTTGAGCTCTGAGGGAGAACATGAGACATGACCCCTTTAGGGCCTGGGATGGGGAAACTATTCAAGTACACCTCATTATGTCATCAGTCAGACAAGATGCATCAGCATGCTGAGGAGTGAATTATTGTTAAGAAAAAGCCTCAGTAGCTACTCATCATGAAACAAGGGGAATGGCTGATGGTTCCATGTCCGGGGACAACCCCAAAGTTCGTTAAGCCAGACTACCTGGTTGGTTGACAGATCCACCTTCACTGCACACCCCCCTCTCCATTGCATGCACTATGACTCATGTCCGAGCTTTACAGAAGTAAAGCAGCATCAGTATTATTAAACCATGGAGCTTTCTCCCCAGGTATTGAGTCAGGCTGGACTTTCCCAGTAAACAACACAAAATAAATAAATAAATAAATAAATAAATAATAAACAACATCTGGGAATCAGAAGACAACATGATTAATAATTCATGACAGGCAGTATCCCAAATGCATGGCTAGGTAAATGTGCATTTGTGCATGGTTGCTTCTAAGAATATGGTCTATGCATAATGTTCATTCCAACATAGCTAAGATTAGTAACATGCTATTTCAATACAGGTATTTAACTGCTATAATTTCATAATCAAATCCTACTACCACAGCTTCTCATAGCTCATTCTATCTTACATGAACCCAACTCCTGTCCCTCTGTCTCTACCCTCATCCAGCCCTATACTCCCAACCATGCCCTCCCAACAGCATCTTCTGCAAGTCTATGAACCCAACAATAACATCTGTAAACTCCTCTACAGCCACTCAGTGGCAAATGCTTGCAATAAATTACCACTAAGTGCTAGACAGAGCTCTAACACCAACTCTTTTAAAACAACACTAAAGGAAAATGTACGTATATCATAGACTTGCTTATGCTATGGCCAAACTTAATCCACCTCCCCTCCTATAATACTATTGCAGCAACCTTTTCTCCCACCTCTCTCTGCCTTTGTTTCTAATAAAGTCTACTAATAGTCAGTAGTCCCTACAGATTTTACAGCTGTAGTCTTGGAAATTGGGTCTTGCCCTGGGCTTATCTCCTGTTTAATATATTTGTTATTTTCTGTTTTACAAACTTATCTCTAGTTTCTGCATTCTGCTTACTATTCTATGAAACTTCATACTATATTATTTCAATTTAATGACCATTTTCTAGCATGTTGTTTCAACATGCATCTCATACATATTGCAGTCATTGTAATTTTAGTTATAACTCTGTCATGTGATTACTTTTGTTACTTGCACTTTTTTGGAGCTTTTCTCCTCGGGCCACTGCTAAAAAAGGGCTGATTCCTGGCTGTATATTATGTGATCGATTCCTTGGGAAAAAGTCACGTGGCTGTAAAATAAAAAACAAACTTTAAAACACTAATCAAGTGGGGGAGCTGTGCCCCCCACACCCCCTGTAACTAAATATACCAACTCCGAGATCACTCTACATTGAAGAAAAGGGCAAATCCCGGTAATAGCCAACTGAATTTTTTCCCGAGGAAAAAATTTGCTGACGTGGCCGTTCGCGATTTACAGCGTTCACTGTATATGTGTCAATTATTATGTGTTTGAAGAAGAGACTCTTTGATCACATAATATAGACCCTTGCTTCCCAGTTGGACTAACACAGTCAACAAATGTCAAATAAATAAATAAATATTAAACATGTATTATCCATTGTTCCTGAAAAAGTTGCATTCATGTTTGCTAAACCAATACTAATTTAGTTTACTGTGGGACACATGTAGGGCTTTCTGATTCTTAATGTCAGGAGGAAATGGATTCTAACAGGCTGGCTCCATTTTAGAAAATGCCCTACATTCTATGGCTACTCCAAAAGGGGGACTTTTTTAAAGAAAGAATATTGTTAATACTGACTCTAAGGGAGTATCCAGGAATCCTAATCATTTGTTTTAAGAGTAAATGTGGGCAATGGCAAAGAGTGATTATTTTAAAGCACTGTGATGGGTAGTAAGGTTGCTCTTCAAGTCACTGACAGGCAGTGGGATTTTATTATTTATTTATTTTATTTATTTATTTCCAATTTGATGACCGAGGAAGTCCACTGGGCCTAGTGAGCCCGTTTTCAGTGGAGGCCCGGGGAGAAAGCTATATAATACAAATACAGTAAAGAATGTCTTCATAATAGTTACAAGAGAAAAACAAACAAAAATATCATAGTCAAGCACTCCATAATATCGCAACAACATAGTAATAACATAGTGAAACATACAACAACATTGCAAGTCATACATACAGTATGGTTGCATTTAGTTTGATATCAGTAAACAGACAGTTGAAATTCCTAGGTAATAAGCAATAATAGTGTTGATATATAAAGTGTATAGCTTGGTAATAGAAAGTATTATTGAGGTAACAGTGAGGAACAAGAGAGTAAGGGATGTGGTTAGGTTGGAAGGATACAGGTGCATTTCCATTTAGAGAAAAGTTAGGAATGGAGAAGTGTTTTAAAGTTTTCCAGATTCTGCATTGTCCTAAGAGTAGGGTGAAGAGAATTCCATTTTTGGCCAAGGAAAAAGAGAGGAGTAACTGTCCAGATGAATGGTTAGGTTTATGAACACTAATTAGGTTTTGATTTTCAGATTTGAGTGTTCTGTTTGTAGGTAGTTTGGTAATTCTTACCAATTTAGAGAGTACAGGGCTTCACAGTGACGGCAGGAGTACTTCGAGTTGATGGCAAATTTGGATACTTTGTTATAGCAGGTTTCTAACTTGGAAGTGAGAAAGGTTGGCAGGTTTGTTAGCAGGGGAGCACCATACATAATGGAGGGAAGGAGGTAAGTTGAGGTAAGAGTATGTCTAGTGTGGGGTGAAAGGAAGTGATTGCTCCTGTAGACCATACCAAGTTTTGCTGGGTTTTCTTTATATTTTGAAGGACATGGTTGTCAAATTTTAGTTGCTCATCTATAATAACTACTAGTAATTTAGCATGGGGAAGGACTTCAATAGGAGTGTTTTGGCTTAGTACTTGGAAAGAGGTTTTGTCTAAAGGGAAGGATTTTGAAGGTGGAAATATTAATATTTTGGGTTTATTGGCATTTAGAGAAAGATGGTTTTGGAGCATCCAGGCTTTGATGGTTGAGAAGGTGACCTGAGTTTTTGTTACAAGTTTGAGGAGATTAGTAGCAGAGCAGACTAACGTAGAGTCATCTGCATACTGAATTACTGTGGCATTGGGAATGGCAGAGTGAAGGTGTTGATAAAGATGTTAAACTGCATAGGACCCAGTATGGATCCCTGGGGTACACCTGTAGGGGTATGGAGAAAAGAAGAGATACCTTTATTCCATTTCACAGCCTGTGATCTGTCAGACAAGTAGCTAGAGAACCAGGATAGCGTGTGTTGAGAAAAACTGAGATTTGAAAGATGGCTCAGAAGGTGGGTGTCAGAAACAGTATTAAATGCTTTGGAAAGATCCAAAAGCACTGTGGATACTACTTTCCCAGAGTCTTAGGCACGACTGACAGTATCAAGGAAAGAAAGGAGAGCTGTTGTAGTACTATGCCCTGGTGGGAATCCATGTTGGGTAGGGGTAAGGAGATAGTACTGAGTTAAGAAGGGCATAAGTTGTAGGTGAATGCATTTTTCTAGGATTTTTGAGATTGGGGAGAGGATAGCTATGGGATGGAAGTCAGAGATATTGATGTTTTTGCCGCCTTTATGGAGAGGTAAGACGTAGGCCTTATGTCAAAGTTTGGGGATGTAGGATTCCTGAATGAATCTGTTAATTAGGATGCTAATGGGATATGCAATCCCATCAGCAGCAAACTTGAGAAAGTTTGATGGCATGTTGTCAGGGGCATTAGAGCAAGATTTTATTTTGAAGAGATAGTTGGTTGAAATGTGTTTAAGGTTGAAGATGGGGGGATTTAAGGACAGTAGGAGGGGTGGAGGGGGTGTTGGTGAAGGAACTAGACAGACAGGAGTGATTATTGCTGGGAAAGGTTTTGGTGAGTTCAGATATGGAGTTAATAAAGAAAGAGTTAAATAACAAAGTTAATTCTTAAATCAGATTTGCTGGGGTCCAGGTAAGGATTGTTCTTGGTGTCTGAGTTGAGAAAAGCAGTTATGGAGTTCCAGAATTTCTTTGGGTTGGTTGCATGATTGGACTGGAGTTTGATGTAGTAAGATTTTTTATATCTAATGGTTTGTTTTTTTAACAAGGTTATGGAGCTGTGTGTATTGTAGGGTTCCAGGGAGTTTGTTCTTTAGTATAGTTTCCAGGATTTGCCCCTTTGCACATAAGTTGTTTGGTGTCTTTGGTTAGCCATGGGGCAGTATTGATTTTATTCTTTTTGTTCTTCTTGGAGTTAGATTATTAAGAATATTTAGAAAGGTGGAATTGAAATAGTCAACAGCGTTGTCAAGAGGAAGGTTTTTTTAGAATGTTTCAGTTCATTTGTTTCAGGGGAATTTGAAAATATGAAGGGGTTGAAGTTACTGAGGTTACGTGTGTGTATTTAATGGTGTTAGTGTAGGGAGAAGGATGTTGAGTGGAGGGAAAAGGTAGGCAAGTGCTCACTGATAGAGTCAGGAATAGTACCGAGTCTATAATTTTATTAAGGTGGAAGACTAAGATCCAGTCAAGGCTTGAACCTGAGGATTTAGTTTTATGGGTCTGGTTACTGAGTGAATTATTTGGGTGAATTTGAAGAAGTTGATAGATTGGGTGGGTGTGGAGGTACTAATATTTTCCCAACTGATGTCTACATTGCCTAGAATGTAGGTTTTGCTGTTTATTTTGGTTGAGGCCCATGAGAGTATTTCTTCGAGGATTGGGATGTTATTTCCAGGTGGGATATATAGGGCAATGATACATAGACTCTTATGGTTACTGACTTTTAGTAAGCTCACTACTAGTTCAGCATTAGTGAATTGAGGAATAGGGTTTGGATAAGGGATTACAGTGAGTAAGTTAGAATAGATTATACCAATGCCACCACCCATTTTAGTTGTGCAATCACACCTGAGGGCTAGAAATCCAGGGTATAGGATTTCAGAATCAAAGATGTGGGGTTCGAGCCAAGTCTCAGAAATGGTAATAATGTCAGGTTGGTTGTGAGATAACCAGTTTGGAAGTTGGAGGCATTGTTACAGAGGTTCTGGACATTGAAAGTAATCTAGTGGAGAGCTTTATGGGAGGAGAGTTGGCTGTTGAGTGGGATATTGTAGTCTATAGATGAGATTGATCTGGGGTTGGGGTAAATATCACTGGCTAGGCTGAGAAAGCTGAAGAGAGGTAGATGCATGGGTTTTAGTAGCCCAAGGGATCTTGGTTTTGTTTTATGAGATTGAGGGGAAGTATACAAAGTGTTTGATCATTTGAATCTTGGTTGAGGTCAGCATTATTTTTAAGTTAAAGTGAAGGAAAAAGTTAATTTGTTTCAGAGATGGGGAGATGGAGTGAAAACTTGTAGAAGTGGAGTGGTTATATACAGGGTGTAATGAACAGTCGGAAAAAGGAGAGAAATGGAGAGGGAGATAGTGGATGGAAAGGGAAGTAGCATAATATAAGGGTAATTATAGAGTGAAGAGAGTTATGGAGGTAAGGAGGGTTTGGTGGAGAGTGGAGGATATGGAGTTATTTAGGTGTTGGAGAGGTGACTGACAAACAGGGGATCGGGGAAGCTTAAAATATAAAGGAAAGTGCAGGTAGGTGGGCGATAAGTACAGTTATTAGGAATCTGGATTGTGTGAGTTGTAGGATGACTGCAGGTGAAAGAGGGAGGGGTTAGGATAGGGGGATGTGTTGGATTGGGTAATGGGATAAGAATGGGAAAGGCTAACATAAAAGTATATGTAGTGGGGGGGGGTGGTTGAGATTTGGGGGCAGGGTAGGGGAGTGGAGTGAGCCCAAGTGGAGCAAAGGGTGAACGGAGCGGGTTGACCCAAGACGTAGGTGAAAGAATGCTTAAAATCCTATCAGTATGTTATATTGTGGATAAGCAGAAATTTAAGTATCTTTACTGCCTGAATGCCTACAGCCAGGTCAGGAGAGTTTATAGCTGTTGCTGAGTTGCCACAGTTAGTACAGGTCAAATGTGAGGGCAGGTCAAGAGGGAGTACAAACTAATGGGCTTATGTATGTATGGCCCAGAACACCTGTGCTTGCCACTATAGGTAAAGAGAACAGTGACAGGGAAACAATCATTAATCTAAAAACTGCTTTAGAATAGTGCAGTAAAATGCATGCACAACTAACTGGTAGCTGGGAGCAGAAAGGAAACCAGCGGGTGAAGCTCAGTAATGTTTCCATGATTCTGCAGTCTCTGGGAAGTAGGGAACAGCCTTGTTTAAGTTGGAATAAAGAGAAGAGAGAGTCAAAGCAATTAGGAGAATGCAAATAAGAGCAGTAGGATGGGAGGTGTATTTACAGTTTTATGGGAAGCAAAAGGGTAAGGGCAGCTATAATAACAGGATAGAATGTACAAATATTAGCTCTGAAGCATCATTCTCATATAACAAAATGATGTAAATCAGTACTGGGGAAACAGGATACACAAGGACTAGTGTAAATGCCTATACATTACAAGCACTCAATTAACATGCATAACATTGCATCCAAGCATTGCTTATGGGAGCCAATTGTGACACAAAAGCAAACAGCCCAGTTTCAGGAGGTTATAACAACTAAAAAATAGTATAGGCAAGATCTCATGTAGATACAAAATGTAGTCTTAATTCATTTGCATAACAGAGCAATGCTCAGTGAGGTTGAACGGATATGGGCACACCGCCCTAAGATATAACAATGCACTCACACTACAGTTGTAAATGGAGCAAATGCTCAATTAAGTTACACAGATATGGTGCTCAGCCCTATGACATAGCAATGCACTCGCAATACAGGTGCAACAGGAAAAACTCAAAGAGCTTAACAGAATACAGGTTCTCAGCATTATAACTAAGCAACACTATATGTTATGCAGAGCCATATTTCCAAATGTCACGTCACATTGCAATAGAATATCCTTGCATTAGTAAGTTAAAATACAGCATACAGCCATACATTTTAGAAGCAGACGGTGCAAGTGATGGGCTCTAGGTTCAACCAGGAATACACTTCAGAAAATTGTAGAGTAGTTAAGCTAAGGCATATTCTACCTGAGATAGATGTATATATTTTTACTGGCCTTTTTTGAATTTTGGTGTTAGCAGATTTAAGCAAGCAATAATGCCTGACAGATGGGACATTAAGTGAAATAACAAGACTACTCAGCAATCAGTAATGCCTGACAGACTGGACATTACAGGGAAGTAATAGACTACACAGTGGTGTTGTGTGGATTGATTCCAAAGGCAGAGGGTGACCCCATCCCTGGTATGTCTATTACTTCCATGCAATGCCCCCTTGGAGGACATTATTGATCTTAGAAAATGAGGTATCTGTTAAAGTATTTTCTTAGAAAATGGGATATTTGTTAAATTGCTTTGTGTTTGTTTTATTTGTATATACGTATTTTTAACATTTTTGATGTAAATAGTTCATCAGCCTAATGTTTCAAAGGTGGGGTATAAAATGTAATTGCTGCTGAAGGAAGTATTTTACATCCAAAATATAAGTTATGCAGTTATTTAATAATGCACACACACACACACACACACACACACACACACACACACACACACACACACACACACGCACTCACTCACGCATGCACGCACGCACACACACACACACACACACACACACACACACACACACACACACACTCACATATATCGACATAAAGATGTAGTAGCAGAGAGACAGTCTCACAAATCTGCACAAAGTCAGATGTACACAGACATAGACACACACACACACACACACACACACACACACACACACACACACACACACAAATGTTCACACATACTCACATATATAGACGTAAAGATGTAGAAATAGAGAGACAGTCTCACAAATCTGCAGAAAGTCAGAGGCACACATACACGCACACAGACACAGACAAGTACACACACACGTACACACACACACACACACACACACACACACACACACACACACACACACACACACACACACACACACTCGGGCCATTGTCATATCTCTTAAGTGCCTCTGATTTAGCAGAATCTTCCACATTTTGCCTCACATCCTTGCCCTGTCCCTCATAAAATTATTGAATTTCTGGTAAATCACTGAAGATTATAGTTCATAGATTCATAGGTAGGTACTAGGCTACTGGCCCTAGGGCCTATACAAGCCTAGCATTATGGATTCCCTGTCTATTGGCACTTAGAGAAATTTATTTTCCTGCAACCCTGTCAAACAGAGCTACCAAAGTGATCCTCAGGGCGAATTTCCTATTTCCCATCCAATCATCAAGATTTTTCTTAAAGAGGGCCTAAGAGGTGCTCTGCTTGACCTGAATGGGCAGTCTATTCCAGAGTATGGGAAGTCTCCGGGACAGGAACCTAGCCCTCCAGCAAGTGTTGTTTATTAGGGTGACAAGGTTTTGGTTCCTGGAGTGTGTGGCTTGGATGGATTGGGATTTCTTTAAGTGGAGCAGGTCGAACATTTGTGGGTTTGACATGGCCTTGTATATTAGGCAGAGATCACCTCTGAGTAGGCGATATGAAACAGAATAGAGCTGGAGTTTTTAGAGGCTGTCTGCATATGGTAGATGTTTTAGGCCAGTGATCCTCTTTGTGAGGTATCTCTGTGGCCTTTCCAGCTGTTGCAAAGGTTTTGTGAGGTACATACCAAATGAAGCATTGTAGTCTATAATAGGTCTAACGAGGGATGAGTAGAGGGGAACAATGACCTCCTTTTTTTCTAGCTGAGAAGCCTTTTGTAATTAGGTGGGCCACGTAGAAAGATTTTCTGACTACTGTGGTGATGTGTTTATCAAAGGAGAGACTACTGTCCACCTGTGTCCCAAGGTCTCTTATCACACTATTGGTGTTAAGTTGGCTGCCACCTATGTGGTATTTCAAGGGCACTTGTTTTTTTCCAAATGGGATGACTATGCATTTTTGGGGTTGAGCTTGAGGTCATGGCTCTGACACCAGGCATCTATATAAATGAGGCCCTTTTGTAGAATGTCCACATCCTTTGGGGATTCGATAATGGCTCCCAGCTTGCAGTCTTCTGCAAACTTTATTAGCCATAGGCCTTCAGTGTTGGCTTGAACTTCAGAGAAGGAGATGCCAAATAATAGTGGACCTAGGAATGAGCCCTGTGGTACTCCACTTGTCACAGGTCTAGTACTGGATTTGGAGTAAGCTACTTTGACTATGTGGGTTCTATCGGTGAGCCAGTTTGCAACCCATCTAGTGACATAGGGATCAATGCCCAGTTTGGTGAGTCTATCTAAAATTCCGGAGTGGCGGATGGTGTCCAAAGGCCTTGGCGAGGTCCTGACAGGCTGTATGAACCACCATACCCTCATCCACGGCTCTGCTGACTGTTTCAAAGAAGTCAATCAGATTTAGGAGACATGATCTACCTTTCATGAATCCAAACTGTGTGGGGTCCAGAGACTGGAGGATTCCAATGTCCCTGTTTATGAGTTCCATGATGATACGTTCCATGGCCTTACAGACCAGACTTGTCAGACTGATGGGGCGGTAGTTACCAGAGTCTGTGGTGGACCCCCCTTATGGAGTGGGATAACCATAGCTGTGTGCCATTCACTGGACATAAAGCCAGAGGTGAGGCTAAGATTGAACATGGTACATAGGTGGGGTGCCAGTTTGTTTTGTAGTTCATGTAGAACACAGCCCGGGATGCTGTCTGGTCCATGGATGCAGTATTCTTGGCTTTGGCTAGTGTAGTTTTTACCTGTGCAGCTGTAATTACTGGGACTTGGCATTCTTCTGGTATTGAGATGGGGCCATTGGGAGGTGAGAGGGGGGTGAAATTGGTACTGAACCTATCTGCCAGAATGTTGGCAATATCAGTTGGATCAGTATATTTGGTGCCATTGTGCTGTAACTCAGAGCAAATCTGAGTGTTGCCATTGAGGTTCTTGACATAACTGTAGAATGCCTTGTGGTTGTCTTTAGAATCTGTGGCAATTTTGTTCTCGTAACTAGCTTTGGAGGATTTTATGAGGGATCTCAGCTTCTTACTGATGCTGACCAGGGAATTTTTCCAATCTTGGGTTTTTGCTCTTTTTTTGCAGGAGTTTCTTTCTTCTGTTGTATAGTTTGTTTATGGCTGGGGACCACCAGATTGGCTTCCTTTTCTTGGAAGATAGCATCTTGGTTCTATTTGGGATGGCACGGTCCATGCACAAGTGTATGTGTTCATGCAATGCATTAGTGAAGGATTCTGCGTACTCACTTTCACATTCCATGTGCATGGATGTTGTGAAGTTTGCCACTTCAGTCTTGAAAAGCTTGAAGTTGGCCTTGGAGAAATTTTGTAAGGTGGTTACCTTGGTGGGGGGTGGAGACGGGATGTGGATTTCTAGGGTGATTAGCTTATGGTCAGATCTGACCAACGAGGAGCTGACCTGTGGAGTGGAGCATCTGTTTTCCATGTTGGTAATGATTAGGTCCAGGACATTTGTGCCCTTGGTGGGGTATGGATAAGCTGGTCCAAGGCATTGGCATTTATGAATTCTAAAAAATGTTGAGCAAATGTGTTCGTACTTGAGGATTTTTCCTAGTCAATGGCGGGGTAGTTGAAGTCACCTAGTATTATGGTGTTTGGTTTTACCTGAATATTTTCCAGTATGTTGAGAAAAGTGGAGTGGCAGTCTTGGGGCATATTGGGAGATCTGTAGCAAGCTACACTTTGGATTGCAGTCTTGCCTAGTGTTAGTTGCACTTGGAGAATTTCAGATGCATTATGTTGGGCAACAAGCCTGGAGGTGTGGATAGTCTTAATGAATATGGATACACCTCCACCTTTAGTGTTCCGGTCCTGATTGGGTGGCCAAAAGGTGCGGTATGAGTTGTATCCTGGTATAGTTGGGGTGCTCTCTGGAGCCTTGAACCATGTTTCTGTCACTGCACTGATATCAATGTTCTCCATTTTAAGGAGTGCTTTGAGTTGGTGCATTTAGTGGTTCAGACTTCTAGCACTGAGTAGCATTGAGCTCAGGTTTAGCTTGCTTGGACTTGTTACGGTGGTAGTTTTGTCATTTGAACTTTGCTTAAAAAAGGCACAATAGGGGTGGCAAGGGCCTTGGCCAGTAACCTGAATCCCAAAGGTGACAAGTGCAGGCCATCTCTGGCAAAGCATCATGGCCTGTCGATCATGTCATCCCAGGCAGACAGATACTGGATCCACTTAGAATGGCACCAGAAGTTGATAAAGTCAATCATTTTGTCCTTGTACTGTGGTATCATTCTGGGTGAGGGCAGGATGCTACTTAGGGGTAGGGTCCTGCCTGAATGGGCTACCAGATCAGAGAACTCCTCCATGTCTCATTTCATGTAGTCCAGGGAGGAGCGTCCCAGATTGTTCACACCAACATGGGCGATGACATAGTCATAATCATACCTGTTGTGGAGTGACCTGAGTGCAGATGTTATGTGGCAAATCCTGGCACCAGACAAGCAGCTGACTGTACTCTTCTCTTCTCTTTATTCAGCCTGGTGAGTAGGACGTCAGTGTGCCTGACTATAGAGTCACCTATGACAAGTGTGTTGGGTACTTTGTTTTGCCTTATGGGCTGTTGCTGGGTTGTACACTGGTGCTTTAGGCTATGTGTTGCTTTGGTTGTGTTGGTGGGTGGTGATTGTTTGTGTAACTGCTTTCGGGGTCTCTGTTTCCTGTTTAGATTTACATTGAGAACCTCCACGTATGTAGGTGCGTGTTTGGCATTGCTATATGTGGGTATTGGTGGTAAAGGTTTTGAAGGACTATGTTCATGGTGCTTGTTTCATGGTGCTTTGATATGTTGTCATAAAGCAGAAGACTTTTTTTTACTGAGCTGTAAAAAAGGGTATTGTTTAAGGTTTTGCCCAGTTCCTACTACTTTGTAACAAAGCTTTAGTTGTTTAGTACTCTGCTGAATGTCTACCCTATGAAAAATAGTGTGGAACCTGACTGACCTCGTTATTTAAGTGGCCTGTATGGGATGGTTGGGCATTAGCCTGTTATCAAAGATCAAAATTGCTGATTTTTTTTTGGGGGGGGGGGGGTTATTGACAGCTTCTTTAGAGATAAGCAGCATCAGACTCCTGTGAAAACTGGCTTATTTTCTGATTGGGTGGCTGCAGTTGCAGAGGTAGATCTGACTTAGTCTCATTTATAAAAAGGGAGAAAAATAGGACACAGTACTAAATACTGAGGAACTCCAAAAGTAAAGTGTACTATATCAGATATATAATCACCCACACAACTTGATAAGTTCAATTAATTATGTAATTTTTGAACAAAGTGATGACATGAGGGCTAAAATAAGATTTCTGTAATTTTTGTAACTGGAAGGGAATCAACAGATCGACAGACTAGAAAGCTTGTATCAAGTCTATGAAAATTCATCCTGTAAACTAACCATTGTTCACATCTGTAGATTTCATGTGTGACTGTATTAGATGGCACTGGCAGTCATACTGCAGAAGCCTGTACTTGTTTGGGTTGTCAAACATTTGTGAGTAGGTTCGTTTTTCAAAGACTTTAGCAATAGGACACAGGCTTAGATTTGTATTAAATAGATTTGCAGTAGGTCTGAGGGTGAGAATGAGAGGCTACTTTTGACAGAGGGATGATGAGGGGTGGTACTGATCCATCTAGTGAGACAAGCTAACGGTTAAGAGGTTTCTTCAAAAATGCAGGATGTAGTTTTCTACATTTGTATCCCAGCTATCTGTTTAGCCCTTCTAATAATTTATTTACATTTTCTGGATGGATTTCTTTGAACTGAAACATATGAAAAAAACTGGGTATTGAGTTAGTTTGAATATTAAAATTATTTTGTGCTTGATGACCAGAAGATGGTATCTAAGAAGGTAATGGTTGTTGCACACTCTTACTCTTGAAGCTATTAAAGCTTTAGTTTTGATTAGCAAAGAAGTACTTTGGCATAATAGCATATTGGGGTAATCATACCTGTCAACTTCTTAGCGAAAACAATCTGGACAAAGCCTACAATAATGGGCCATACAAAGGACCAGACAATAGAGACAGATTTTAAATATTGTTATTCTAAACTTAGAAAGTAGCTGGGAATAACAGGATTTGTGTTAGTATGCATTTTCTGAAGGATATGAAGTCTGAAACTCAAATCTATGTCATTATTTAGTTCATATGTTCATAGGTTCATAGGTTCATACTAGGCTATCTGCCCTAGGGCATTTATAAGCCTAGCCAGAGTGTGTTTGGCTTTCGCCACCCATTTTAAATTTATTTTGCTATGCCCTTTTTCGAGGTTAGTATAATGTGCCTCTGTCTAACAGTGACACAGAAGTGATACCCGGGGTAAACCTACAATCTCCCATCCACTCATCAAGATTTCTCTTGAAGAGAGTCAGTGAGGGACTCTGCCTAACCTGGACTGGGATTTTATTCCAGAGTGAAGGGAGCCTCTGGGTTATGAATCTGTCCCTCCAGCATGTCCTATTTATTTCAGTGCTGAGGTTCAAGTCTCTCAAGCGAGTAGCTCGATGGGATTTGGATTTTCAGAGGTGCAGCATGTCCATTAATTCCGGGTTGGACATGGCTTTATATGTCAGGCACAGATCGTCTCTGAGCAGGTGGTATGCCACTGAGTAGAGCTGGAGTTTCTTTAACTGGGCAGCATATGGCATCTGTTTGAGCCCTTTGATCCTCTTGGTGAGGTACTTTTGGGGTCTTTCCAGTTGCTGCAGGTGTCTGGTAAGGTACATCCCAAAAGGGGCAATGTACTCAATTATGGGCCTGATGAGGGATGAGTAAAGAGGCATGATGACCTCCCCTGATCTAGATGTGAATCCCTTCATGATTAGGTGGGCTATATAAAATGTTTTTCTAACCACTTTGGCCACGTGGTTGTCAAATGAGAGATTGCTATCAACTTGGGTCCCCAGGTCCCTAATTACTTCTTCTGTACTTAATGGATTACCACCTATGTGGTAATTTGTGGGCACATTGTTTTTGCCAAAGGGGATGACTATATACTTTTTGGCGTTTAGCTTGAGGCCATGGCTCTGGCACCAGTTGTCTGTTTCTATGAGGCCCTTTTGGAGGATGCTTGTGTCGGCTGGAGAGTTGATTATGGCACTCAGTTTGCAGTCATCTGTGAACTTGGTCAGCCACAGTCCTTCCGTGTTGGCCTGTACCTCCAAGAAATATATACCAAACAAGAGAGGTCCCAGGACTGAGCCTTGTGGGACGCCACTTGTAACTGGTTTGGAGTCTGACATGGCTCCAGCAATTCTAACCATGTGGGTTCTGTCCTTGAGCCAGTTTGCAACCCATCTAGTGACATAGGGGTTTATATTTAAGCTGGTGAGCTTATTTATAATGCCCAAGTGGGGTATTGTATTGAAGGCTTTTGCGAGGTCCAGGTAGGCTGTGTAGACCACCTTCCCCTCATCAATGGCCTTGGTGACTGTTTCAAAGAAATTGACCAGGTTTAAGAGGCAGGATCTGCCCTTAACAAAGCCGAACTGGGTAGGATCCAGTGTCTGTAGGTCCCCAATATCTTTATTTATGAGGTCCATGATGATCCTTTCCATAGCTTTGCAGACCAAGCTAGTCAGGCTTATGGGGCGATAGTTTCCAGGATCCATTGAGGCACCATCTTTGTGGAGAGGGACCACTGTTGCTGTACGCCACTCTTTGGGTACATATCCTGTAGTAAGGCTGAGATTGAACAGTAGTTTTATGTTTGGGTTTAGCTCTTCTTGGAGTTCATGTAGGACGCAGCCCGGGACACCATCTGGTCCCATTGATGCTTTGTTTTTTGCTTTGGAGAGGGCAGCTCTCACCTGAGCATCTGAGATGTCAGGGGGGCAGCACTCTGCTGGGATAGATATTTTCTGTTTTGGTGGGGAGGGGGGGAGAAGTTTGCGCTGAACCTGTCAGCTAGGATGTTGGCAATGTCTGTGGGTTCGGTGTAGTTTTTGTCATTTTGGACTAATTCTGAGCATATCTGGGAATTCCCATCCAGGTTCCTAACATAACTAAAGAAAGCCTTATGATTATCTTTAGTGTCCTGTGCAATTTTTCTCTCAAAGCTGGCCTTAGACGATTTTATGAGTGCCTGTAGTTTTTTGCTAATACTGATCAGAGATGCCTTCCCTTTTTGGGATTTTGCTCTATCATGTAGTAGCTTCCTCCTTCTATTGTATAGTTTGTTTATGGCTGGGGTCCACCAGACAGGACGTCTGCCTTTGAAGGATTGGGTCTTGGTTTTATTTGGGATTGCATGATCCATGCATTCCTGAAGGTGTTCATAGAAAGCGTTTATAAAGGATTCTGCGGTCTGGGCCATATTTTCCACAGGCCCGGGTTCTTTGAAGGATTCCACCTCGGTTTTGAGGAGTGTGAAATTTGCTTTAGAGACGTTTTTCACTGTGGTTTTCTGGGCAGGGGGTGGGGTCGGGATGTGAATATCCAGTGAGATTAGTTTATGGTCTGATCTTACCAGTGAGGGATACACTTCTGGTCTGGAGCATAGAGTCCCCATGTTGGTGATGATCAGGTCCAGTATGTTTTCCCCTCTTGTGGGAGTGGTAACAAGTTGTTCCATAGCATTTGAGTTTATAAATTTTAGGAACCTTTGGGCTAGGGTGTTGGAGCTAGAGTAATGCTCCCAGTCTATGTTTGGGTAGTTGAAGTCACCCAATATAATGGTGTTTGGAGAGACCTTCATATTTTCCAGTGTTCTCAGGAAGGCCGAGTGGGGTTCCTGTGTTTGGGAGGGTGGTCTGTAGCAGGCTATAAACTGGAAGGCAGTTTTACCCACTGTTAGTTGCACATGGATAGTCTCTGATGCTTCGTGCTGTGCCACCAACCTGGAGGTGTGGGTATCTTTGACGAATATTGATACTCCCCCTCCTTTTGTGGTTCAGTCCAAGTTTTGGGGCCGAAAAGCATGGTATGAGGTATAACCTGGTAGTGCTGGAGTGCTCTCTGGAGCCTTGAACCAGGTTTCTGTTACTGCACAGATATCGATGTTCTCCATGCTAAGGAGAGTTTTGAGTGCATGCATCTTGAGGTTTAGACTTCTGGTGTTGAGTAGCATTACTCTTAGTTTCTTATCCCTTGTGATACCTATGGAGGCAGGTTTGTCTTTTGAGCCTTGCCTAAAAAAGGCACTATGGGGGTAGCAAGAGCCTTTGCCAATATCCAAAAGCCCAGGGGTGACAGGTGCAAGCTGTCCCTAGCGAAGCATCATGGCTTGTCGAGCATGTCATCCCAGGCTGACAGGCATTGGATCCCCTTTGAATGACACCAATACTTAAGCCAATTGTTGAAATTGATCATCTTGTCTTCATATTGTGGCATCATTCTTGGTGAGGGTAAGATGCTACTCAAGGTCAGGGACATACCGGCCTGGGCTACATGCTCAGAGAGCTCCTCTATGTCTCTTTTCATGTAGTCCAGGGAGGTAGTCCTTAGTGATTCATCAGAAAAATTTTATTTTTATAAAGAACAGACCAAAAGTATGAAGTAAAAATGTGGACATTCTGAAAATATTTGGACAGTTGAGAAGTATGCAGGTGTTCATGATTAATTACTAGGCATGGAGACCAGGTGATCTTTGAGGAGCTAGCCCAGTTTCCCAGGGCATTGTTTGCTTAAGTGACTTGCTAAGAGTCCCACAGTGGGCAAATGGAGGTTGAGGAACTTAAACTTTGGAGTACAGAGAGCAGCTTGTAAACATATAATAGCCTTGCTCTTCTGCGTTAACTGCCAGACTGATGGTAAGCACCATTAGTACTAGAATCTTTGGTGATAAGGGCGAGTGAGGTAGATTTAGTTCCATGCCATTTTTGGGCTTAGAATGGTTTCACTGACATGCTAGCTCGGCACAGTGTTACTACATCAAAACTCAGAGTGGCTAATTCACCATTTACTCACACTTAGAGGGGTGTGGACTGTTCATGAGAGTGGAATCCAAATGACCAAACTACAATTCTCACCTACTATGGCCATGGAATAATGTATTTTTTCTATAATGAAATTATTTTAAAATGAAATATCTTACTGTCTTAAAAGAATACAAATCCACATGAAACAAACAAAATATGGAAATATAGCCAAAGTTTATTGACACTTGTTTAAAGGTTTCATCTCCACTTTCTAAGCAAATTTCTTTAGAACAAACTCAACATACTAAAAACATAGCTGAAATGCACATAAAAAGTCAGTGAAATGTAAGTAAACACAATTAAATACCTAAAATTATATGTATTCTAAAATATGCATGTGTTTCTGAAAAAAAAAGATTGTTGGACAAAAAATAAAACACAAAATACATGGTTTGCCACTGCAATGTCAGCAATATCTATTCACAAAGGTCTTTTCCAGCATGGTAACACACACTTAATTTCAGATGAAATTGAAAAGTCAAATGTACAAAACAATGGTGCAACCAGTGATTCTGTATGGCACATAAATCTGGGCAGTAAAGGCAAAGTGACTGATGAAGCCTGAGGTGATGGAGTTGAAATACCTGAGATATACAGTAGAATTGACACTGTAGGACAGATGAGGAAATGATGACATTAGAGCAGAAGCCAGAAGAAGTCCCAGTTACTGAGAAGGTCAAGGAGAGTATATTACAGTGTTTTGGTCGCATGTACAGGAAAGCAGAAGATGAATAGAAAAATCAGATTTGGGAGAGACAGAAAGAAGGAAAGAGGAGACAAGGATGTCCAGCAAAGAGATGTGTGGATTGTGAGAGAGAAGACTAGCAGATCTGCCTGTCAAAGAAGGTAGGAGAGTGGCTCTGAACTGAGACAAGTGGTGATAGTTGGGGTCTACTATAAGTGTTTGTGCAATAGTAGCACATGGCACACTTGCTCACTGTGCTTGTTCCAAAAGGCAAGTTCTCTGACTCACACTAACTCAGTCTTACTCAACTACTTAGCACTCCAAACACTCAGCTCTACTAAACCGTACAACCCTTCCTGTGCCCTAACTCTAACCATAAAACTCCCACGCAGATCTGAACCCAAGTTCTCACTCCTTAATCCTAAATCTCCATTTCCCCTCCCTGTACCTAAATTCCTGATCACTTCCTAAACCTAAAGCTTCACTCCCCATCCCTAACCCTAAAGTCGCTGATTCTATCTCCTTAAACCTAAATTCTCCGATCATTCCCTACATCTAAACATCATTTCTACTTCCTAAACCTGAAACATTCCTGCATCTCCCTAACTTTAAACTTCACTCCCATTCCATAACCCTAAAACTTCCATCCTGTTCCCTAAACTTAAATCCCCTTCCCAATGACTATCCTAAGCTACAGTCCTACCCCCCTCCCACTCCCTCCCTATGACTGCCGCACTTACCTCTCTCAACCTTGAATGATGTGTTTGAGTGAGGTGCAGCAACTGTTTGCTCAAACTCCTATCCAAGTGCATGAACAAGCATTAGCTTGTATGAGCAACAAGACACTTGACTACCTGACTTTGAGATGGTGGTCCTTCCGCACATGAGACTCAAGCCGCTGTAGAATGCCAATTCCATGTAAAAATGGGAAAAAGGAAGTTGATGATGATGGGGTAAGCAGATTGCTTGGATAAAATTCCACACAAACATGTAGATTAAATGAAACAGTTAGCAGACATCCGGACAGAACCTGAAATTGTGAGGCAGAGATCTTACCACTGAACTATACCAGTTACAAATGTTATTACTTAACCCTGTAAATCATTATGTGTGCACATAACTGGATCTTTGCTGGTCACATCAGTTTTACCCTCGGAATGTAAAACAGAGTCCAGTATCAAATATTACAAACACTCACTACATATCAAATAATCTACTTTCCCCATTCTGTTTGGACATCTTATGTGAAAGGATTATCATTTCCAGTAACACATTCTGATCACAGCATTAAGGCAATTCTGCAGTACTTGATCTCAGCCTTGATAGTGATAATGCTACAGCTGTTAGTGAGATTCTAAGCCGAAAACATGTATAGATGAAACCAATATACAATCAAAATTAATCATTATTCAGCAGGTAACATTAAAACCCCAGACACAACTGCAGATAGGGGATGGTGAACTTATAAAAAAACAGCACATGTAATTATTTTTTTTTTCTCTGTTGGAATAATTGTTTCAAACACTTAGTTGTATCCCTAATGAAAATATATGTTGATATATTTCCATATTTATTTATTTCAATTGTTCCTTAGTTTTATTAGTATTCATTTATTTATTATATAATTCTTTTAATTTAATGAATATCTAAAAACCATAATTTTTAGACATATATGCATGCCACTGATGAGAAGATTTTGCTATAATTTTGTATCATGGAAAACTGGATGTTTTAGCAATCTCATAGTCTAATGTTACTTCTTGGAGCAAATTGCTATAGGACAGAAGTGCACCAGGTGACCCACTATGCTCATGACTAATTACAAGTAGCAGTTCTCATACCTAAACATGTTTCCATGCTGCGAGTTTCAAGCATTCTCAGTACCTTCAAATCTTTATTAACAAGTGAAACCTATTGTGCTTATAGCCCAGTAGAAGTAGTAGCAATTCTCCTATACCGAAACATGTTTCTGTGTCCTTAGTTTCAAGTGGACTTAGTACCTTCATATTTTAAATAACAAGTGTTGTTGTTTGTCTTTTGTCTTTTTCCCGGTAAGGGGTCGCCACAGTGGAACTCCGGTCCGCTAATGATTGGCAGTAGATTTTTATGAAACGCCGAGGTGCCAGCTCGACGCCCAACCTTCAACGAAGGCACACCCATTTACGCACGCATGTCTTTCGAACGCTACCCAACCAAGGGGAGGACATGCAGACTCCATACAGAAGGCACTCCCAAGCCAAGCCGAGAATCGAACGGGAGAACCTCTTGCTGTGTAACAAGTGTAAATACCAATAATGCTGCCTTGATTACTTTTTTTTTTCAATTATTTTTATTGAAAATTATAACAAAACATTACTATATGATAACAGAAACATTATAAAACATATATATATATATATATATATATATATATATATATATATATATGTGTGTGTGTGTGTAAAAGAACAATAATAAACAACTAAAATAACTATTTACAATGGTGTCTACTATAAAACAAAGCTTTTTAAAATGAAAAAGAAATGTGATAAGAGTAGTCATTAGTTAATTATTAAGGCCTGTTTATCCAGCAGTTCTTTGAATTTCAGCCATATATTATATGAAGACCTTGATTACCTCTTTATGTACTATAGCCAGTGGACCATTTTCCAATGTTCATTTTACTCTTTTATTTTTCTTTAGCTCCTCCTAACTGTTCTACATACAAATGTTGAAAAGACATTTAGTTAATAAAGAAAAAAAAACCGAATTATCAGTGTTTATCAAAGAAACAAAAACATTGGTTACTGTTTTCAGGGAAGCAGTTTTAAGGTACTGGATATGGAATTTGGTAAAGTAATTTCATAAATGAAGCAGGTTTCTAAATTCTGGAGAATATGTGCTCTGCTCATTATCAAGAAAGTACATTTAGGAATGAGTGGGAGGTAGGAATGGCTAGGCATGCCTCTGGAGTATATATTCTTCCAAACATTTGGAACCGACACAACATACAATTTTGAAGTCTGGGGGTCTAGGATGTTAGAAAAAAATGGAGACCATGTATAGAAAATAGTTCAGATGAATCATTAATTTATTTAAACCAGTCATGTACTTCGCATTGTTAAATCTAGGCTATGCACTAGATGAATTATAGAAAGACCCAAGGTCTCTGTTGGAGAAACATTTTTACAGGAAATTTGGGAAGATGTGAGTCAGATGTAAAAATGGAAAGAAAGAGGGATGTAAATGTTTAGATTGTTATCCATGTGCATGAACTAATCACAGGACCCTTTCCAATAACAAGCCAGATTATATTGTACATGAAAACTTTGTATAAAAAAACAGTAGTATGGATGGACAGTTCATGGAAGATAATGCAATATATATATATAAGATTTCTGGTATTTCTATAGCTACATAGTAACAACAGTAGACATACCCCGGGATTCATGAAGCTCGGCACAAGGCCGGCGTAAGGGCTGCGCCGGCGGTGCAGTGAATAGCCGGCGTAGTAGCGCCATATGCATATTAATGAGAGTGCACCGCAACCACAGACACGTGCGTAGTGTACGTGAGCGAGCCCAAGTAGGATGCGTCCGGAGGCGTGGCCAAGCCGGCATGCGGTGAGCAACCTAATGTGCTGACTGCCACGGTCCGCCCATAATAGTAATGGCAGCAGCCAGGGCCCATGCAGAATGAAACGCACGTAGAGTATGCAACATAGTACCCGTCCCAACTAAACGGACAAGCAAATACAACCCACGAAGGCTTAAGTGTACCCATCCAAGGAGCAAAGGATACGCATGAGGCCGCGTTCGTTCCGCAATGCACCGTCAGTGGTTATACGCAGAGAAGGTGTACAGCAGCATGTCAGCGCGCCGCACCGACATAGGAGTAGCGACTAAGGTCACCACCTGTCCCACTTTGCGAGGGGCAGTCCCTCTATGGGCAGTTGTGTCCCGGAAAAAAATATTAAAAATGGCAAATGTGCTAAGATAGTAGGACATAATGATATCCCGTATTTAATGTAATGGTAGCATGAATTGGTTATTTCTGTAACTGAAATACCTAAATGACACAAGAAACAGAATAAGCAACCAAACTGCCACAACAATAAGCTTTTATTTAGGCAAACAAGTGAAGTTCTATGCTATATAGTGACCGTGTGTATGTGTCGGTCTGTAAACTCAGATGTGAGTCCCGGAAATATCCCACCTTGGCAACTGGAAAAGGTGGCAACCCCAGTAGCGACATGGGCATGGTCACCAGGGTTACCAGCTGTCCCAATGTGCCATGGACAGTCCCTCATTGGACAGTTGTGTCCCTGCAAAAATCGAAAAAATGGAAAATGACCTGAGATTCCCTGCCAAAAATATTCCCGCAATATACATGTAATAGTAGCATAAAACATATAATTGTATATGAAACACATATATGGCATAAGAAACTGAATAAGGAACCCAAATGCTAACAGAATAAGCGTATATTATGGCAAACAAGTAAAGTCCTGTCAACTCCACTTACTGTGGGTATGTGTTGTCCTGCAAAATCCGATGTTCCCACAAAACATGTCCCACTATGGTCATTGGAAAAGGTGCCAACCAAAATGGTCACAAGCAGTAGTGACAGTACATAGCCGGGTAGCTGTGTTGACATAACAACAGGAAGGAACCAAGATACCTTAAACACAGGCAAACATGTGCATAGCAGCATATCCCACACCCAGCAACGTCTCTGTCGCATACACTGGATGGCGTATGTTGAAGTGTAATATCCAGAAGCAGAACCCATGCATTCAGATGTAATACACAATAGCCTCATTGTAGCATGTAAGTCCCACCCATGTACACCTGTGCACCCAAACCTGCTAGCATCCGTGTGCAGCTATACACCTACACACAATGTGCATACCTGAAATGTGGTAAGATGTTTGTGTTAGGCAGTGCCACGCTGGCAAATCATTACCCACATGTCACCAACCCACCTCAGGTACAGATATGGAAATGGCTGCATGTGAATGCGTCTGCAGAATGTGTACATCCCGCATGTGGTATGTACCCGTCGAAACCATATAGGTTTGCATACGACACGGTGCACATAACTGTACACATGTGGACAAGTCGGGTTGTCGAACCACCGCATCGATGATTAGCTATGCAGAGAAGTCGAAGACATATAGCGGAACACGTGCCTACCAAACAGGACTTCCTAACAGGGTGCTACAGGCAAAGAAGGGGAAGGTGGGACATCACATGTGGAGAGTAGCGTTGCGGACCAAATACACACGGTCAAGGTAAAGGACGGAACAACATGCATATGGCCGGATGGATGTTGTTCGAAATATATATATAGAAACACATATGAAGTGCCAGTTTAGACTCGAAATACTATATAATGCATTGAATTATACCGTACAATATGGCAGTAGAACTGATCCTGCATGTAATTGGTGAAGCTAAGCTGTAGTGTGATGGAATTCTGACCCTGGCAGTAACCAGTACAGCAGGCTTATGTCTCTCAGCATTAATTATCTGCTGGGTTACAGAACAATAAATGTATGTACATGCATAACATCACCCCTTCCTCTGAGGAGGATGGCCTTGTTAGCTCTATCGAAGATAAGAGTACAACTCCTTACCAGAGAGACAAAGCAACGTATTAAGAAATTAACTGATTACTGTATCGGAACAGTCCAGGGTCCTTGAAACAGCTACAATCACAGAAGGACACTGTAATTGACCAGGTGCCTTGCAAGACTGTGTTATTCTCATGGGAAAACATTTTAAAAACATGACCCCAGCACCCACGTATGTATAGACTATTGCGGACCATAGTGATGGAAATGCCCTGTGACTGTCCACGTCAGTGAGGTGGGCAAAAGCTGATTGTAAACACTATATAAAGAAGTTGCTTACTGTATAGAGTCAGACAAAACTCTCATACTTGGACTGTATATTATTTTGCTTGCCTGTGTACACTACTAAAACGTTGTGAACCCGAGCCTCCTGTGTTATTGACTGTCACTTAGAAAAGCCTACTGATAACTACAGTCTGGTTTTAACAACTTATTTGACATTGTGATCCTTGTAATCCGGAATTCCCTTGGTAAGCTACAGGTCAGAGTGCATGGGTGGTTAGACATCTGTGCAGGAGAATTTGCCTAAATGGTTCTTCTTGAATGAAAAGACCTCCGACTGAATTGTTGTGTGTAAAGAGGCTGTCCACTGTCTGATCTGTGGCTGAAAAGCGGAAAACTGGATCCCAAGAAGAAAACGTGCAGCCTTAAACAGGAGGCTCAGGTAAGGAGTGTTTGCCTCTTTGTCTCTATTGTAGATCAGGGACCAGACTACATTGTGTTTCTGTTAACAGTTGTGATAGCGGGTCGAAGACCAATCCAAATAGTGTTAAATCTGAACATAGGTCAGGGGAACACAGAGCAGAGTAAATAGTCATTGTAGACACTACAGTGGATACAGGGAAGGAGATACCATGTGGTATGAGAGAAGGGTAACAGTCGTGCAGAGGATATGGGAGATTAGTGAACAAACAGATCATGTGAACCGCGTTTGACGGGTGACGTGAAGTATATGCAATCGCAGAGAGCACATAATGTGAGATATACAGCAAAATGGGGTAATAAATATGACATTGATGGTATATTAGACAAAATATCGTTAATCTCT